>NC_056744.1:607943609-607953609 GCF_019279795.1 Protopterus annectens
GGTTAGGTTAGCTGCAGATTACACCATGTAAGCACACTTCCCTCATCTGATTACAGACACCTTCCACTCATTTTCTTTTGAAGTACACATTAGGACCTGCAACCATGGATGGGCACTTTCCTGCTATCTCTACATGCAGCTTGGTGGATATGGGTATCCTCAGGCAATGTAAGTACACTGACAACCACTTAATTCTTCAACAGACAAATACAGTATTTGAAAGATGTAGTTATGCATTGACATTAGAGGCTAGACTCTCACATACAGACACAAAAAGCATTAAAGAGAAAGTCAGCAACTCACACACATCACTCACCGCACCCACAAAGGACCACATGCATAGACCCACATATGTGGAGGTGCTCTCATATAACTTACCCAAACCGCAAAGGCCTCACAGGTGCAGTCCTCAGAAACTTTGAATGTACACAAACAAGACAATTTCTATCACAACACATAAAGCCACATCTCATTTTGCCTCAAGTTCCAAGCCCATAAGATGAAACACTCCATGACCCAGTATTCTGGTCATAGGGAAATCCATTGTGAGACACACTGATATTGCCCTTACCAGCCTGGATAGGGAGAAAGTTACAGTTAGTTGCCTGTCAGAGGCCAGGATTTGCCAGATCACACAAGCACTCAGTTCACTTACCCCTAAGTGCCAGTATAACTCAGTCATAGTCCATGCTAGTATACAGGCTAGTATACAGCTCAGCAAGCTCCTGCCTGGTGCCCTGCAGAGTTCTACAGCAGCAGAGAGACAAAAGAGAGACTTTGGAGTGATTAAGTATCATTTTTCTGCATTTTCTTGCTGCCTTTAGCTAATCCTGCCTAAAATGCCAATTTTCTAGAGTTTCTCCGTTTTAAAAAGCTTGTTTCAGCTACATATTGTACTTATTTTACTGCCTGCACTTTAACAAAGTCATTTGTGTGTTTAAATTACCTGTTTATCTGCTGTAGGCTACACACTGAAGCGTGAAAGCCATTTCTGTGCATTTAAAGTGTTTTTTTTATTGCATCTGCTTTATTTTCTGAAAAAAAAATACTTGTTTTCCCACCTTTCTAAGATAGTTTAGTCCAGTTTTCAGGTTAGTGCTGAATTCAGGGCTGTGTTACAAGTTTCTGTGTTTGCCCATACCTTACTTGGATAGAAGGAAGTTTCTCTGTTCACTGTGAGAGAGGGAGCTTTGAGCAACCTATCTGTCCCTGGAGGAGTGGTTTCAGCCCAGAAATTAGTAGTTTTATTGGCCATTTTGGGCTAATCTCTATCTCTTTCATTTCCCTGCTATAAAACCCACATTTGCAAGGTTTATGTGCTAGTATACAGCTCAGCAAGCTCCTGCCTGATGCCCTGCAGAGTTCTACAGCAGCAGAGAGACAAATGAGAGACTTTGGAGTGATTAAGTATAATTTTTCTGCATTTTCTTGCTGCCTTTAGCTAATTCCACCTAAAACGCAAATTTTCTAGAGTTTCTGTGATTTAAAAAGCTTGTTTCAGCTACATATTGTACTTATTTTACTGCCTGCACTTTAACAAAGTCATTTTTGTGTATAAATTACCTGTTTAACTGTTGTAGGCTACACATTCAAGTGTGATAGCCATTTCTGTGCATTTAAAGTGTTTTTTTGATTGTATCCGTTTTATTTTCTGAAAAAAAATATATATATATACTTGTTTTCCTGCCTTTCTAAGCTAGTTTAGTCCAGTTTTCAGGTTAGTGCTGAATTCAGGGCTGTGTTACAAGTTTCTGTGTTTGGCCATACCTTACTTGGATAGAAGGAAGTTTCCCTGCTCACTGTGAGAGAGGGAGCTTTGAGCAGCCTATCTGTCCCTGTAGGAGTGGTTTCAGCCCAGCATTTAGTAGTTTATTGTCCATTTTGGGCTAATTTCTATATCTTTCATTTCCCTGCTATAAATCCCACATTTTCAAGGTTTTTGTGCTAGTATACAGCTCAGCAAGCTCCTGCCTGGTGCCCTGCAGAGTTCTCAGCAGCAGAGAGACAATGGAGAGACTTTGGAGTGATTATCATTTTTCTGCATTTTCTTGCTTCTTTAGCTAATTCCACCTAAAACACAGATTTTCCAGAGTTTCTGTGATTTAAAAAGATTGTTTCAGCTACATATTTTACTTATTTTACTGCCTGCACTTTAACAAAGTTGTTTTTGTGTTTAAATTACCTGTTTAACTGTTGTAGGCTACACACTCAAGTGTGATAGCCATTTCAGTGCATTTAAAGTGGGTTTTTTTTTAATTGTATCTGCTTTATTTTCTGAAAAAAACAAAAAAAAATACTTGTTTTCCCACTTTCTACGCTAGTTTAGTCCAGTTTTCAGGTTAGTGCTGAATTCAGGGCTGTGTTACAAGTTTCTGTGTTTGCCCATACCTTACTTGGATAGAAGGAAGTTTCTCTGTTCACTGTGAGAGAGGGAGCTTTGAGAAGCCTATCTGCCCCTGGAGGAGTGGTTTCAGCCCAGAAATTAGTATATTATTGGCCATTTTGGGATAATTTCTATCTCTTTCATTTCCCTGCTATAAAACCCTCATTTGCATGGTTTTGCTCGCCGGGCAGCGCCAGTTACCTAGGGTATAACTATTCCCAGTTCCACAAAGTCTACTCTTCAATTTTTCCCTTGGAACTAGACACACTTTCAACTTAAGCACTCAAATCATTCACTTCTCATCCCGGCACTTGCCCAAAACTCATAGCAAGCACTAATAAACTTTAGCACTAGACTCCCCTATACTATAGAGAAGGACAAGGCTCTCTATTCAACCTTACCAGCCAATCAGTAAAACAGTTCACTGTACCTATCCAGGCATGTCCAAAGGGCAGTTTCAGGTGTACTCTCCAGTCCAACTTGTGAATATGGGCATTTTGAGGCAATGTTACAATTGCTGCATGTACACAGACAACTCTCTCCTCGTTCCACCAAACACTAATACATGCGAGAGATGCAGTTATACAACCAAACTGGAGGCTAAGCTCTCTCAACCCAAGACTGGACCAGGCAGTCAAGAGGAGAAGGGAATTACTTGCATCACACCACCAGTCTCACATAGACCTATGAAACCAGCAAAACACACATAAATATACAAAAACATATTCGGAGGCTCTAAATAGAAATCTGCAAAAGCAACAGAGACCTCCAAAGCAGACATCCAAGCAACCTCCACCCCCCAACACAAACCATGAAACACATACTTCACAAAACCAGTGAGCCACACAATTACAGCCCTTAAGGCAAAATAACATACCCAACACACTAGTAATAGGTGACTCTATAGTCAGGCACACTGATGTCCCCCTCACTAGGCTGAACAAGGAGAAGGTTACTGTTAGCTGCCTGTCTGGTGCCAGGATCTACCACATTACACAAGCGTTCAGGTCACTCCAGAACAAGTACAAATATGACTCTGTCATTGTCCATGTTGGTGTGAATGACCTGAGTCATACCTCCCTGGACTACATGAAAAGAGACATGGAGGAGCTCTCTGATCACGTAGCCCAGGCCGGTATGACCCTGACCATGAGTAGCATCCTGCCCTCACCAAGAATGATACCATGGTATAGAGAAAAAATTATCAATTTCAACAATTGGCTAAGCTTCTGGTGTCATTCAAAGGGAATCCAGTGTCTGTCAGCCTGTGGATTACATGCTCGACAAGCCACGCTGCTTCGCTAGAGATGGCTTGCACCTGTCACCCTTAGGCTTTCGAATACTGGCCAAGGCTCTTGACACCCCCATAGTGCCTTTTTTAGGCAAGGTTCAAAAGACAAACCCACCACCTTAAATAGCACAAATAACAAAAAACTGAGGGTAATGCTGCTAAATTCCAGAAGTGTAAACCTCAAAATGCATGCACTCGAGGCACTCCTCAGTATGGAGAAAATCGATATATGTGCAGTAACAGAAACCTGGTTTAAGGCTCCAGAGAGCACCCCAGCACTAACAGGCTACAACTCATACAATACATTTCGGTCCCAAAACCCGGACCAAAATACAAAAGGTGGGGGAGTATCCATATTCATCAAGGATACCCACGCCTCCAGGTTAGAGGCACAGCACGATGCTTCAGAGATCATCCACGTGCAACTAACAATGGGCAAAACTGCTATTCAAATTATAGCTTGCTACAGATCACCCACCATGTCCCAGGACCCCCACTCCGCATTCCTGGAAACACTGAGAAACATAAAGGTCCTACCAAACACCCTGATATTGGGTGATTTCAATTACCCAAACATTAACTGGGAGAACTACTCAAGTATGAACTCCCTTGCCCAACATTTCCTAAAATTTATAAACTCAAATGCCCTGGATCAACTAGTCAACACCCCCACCAGAGGTGACAACATATTGGACCTGATCATCACCAACATGGGCGACCGGTGCTCCACACTGGAGGTCAACCCCTCACTGGTTAGATCTGACCATAAACTAATCACTCTGGATAGCCACATTCTGCCACCACCCCCGGTCAAAGAAACCACCATGAAAAACATTTCAAAAGCAAACTTCACATTACTTAAGACCAAGGTGAGAAGTTTCAAAGCACCCATGCTAAAGGATAACGCTGTCCAAGCTGCAAAATCCTTTACTAATGCACTCTACAGGCACCTACAAGAATGCATGGATCATGCTATTCCAAACAAAACCAAGACTCAATCCTCCAAGAAAAGGAAACCAGTTTGGTGGACCCCTGCCATAAACAAGCTATATTATAGAAGGAGGAAGCTAGTACAGAAAAGAGTAAAATCCCAAGAAGGGAAGACATCCCTGATCAGTATTAGCAAGAAACTACATTCCCTCATAAAATCATCCAAGGCTAGCTTCGAAAGAAAAATTGTCATGGACTTCAAAGATAACCACAAGGCATTCTTTAGCTATGTCAAGAATCTAAGTGGCAATTCTCAGACCTGCTCTGAGTTAGTGCAGAATGGCACAAAATACACTGAACCGACTGATATAGCCAACATCCTGGCAGACAGGTTCAGTGCAAGCTTCACCCCCCATCACCCCCAAAAGGGCCCATAACTATACCAGAAGAGTGTAATGCCCCTGAAATCACAGACACTCAGGTTAAAACAGCCCTCTCCAAAGCCAAAAACACAACATCAGTGGGATCGAACAGTGTCCCAGGCTGTGTCCTACATGAGCTCAAAGATGAACTAACCCCTTACCTAAACACACTGTTTAAACTCAGCCTCTCCACAGGCTACCTGCCCACAGAGTGCCACACAGCAACAGTTATTCCTCTCCACAAAGGTGGAGCCACAATGGACCCCAGGAACTATCACCCTATAAGCCTGACTAGCTTGGTCTGCAAAGTTATGGAGCACATCATCATGGATCTCATTAACAGAGACATTGGAAACCTGCAAACACTGGATCCTACCTAGTTCAGCTTTGTTAAGGGGAGCTCATGCCCCCTAAACCTGGTGGACTTCTTTGAGACAGTTACCAAGGCTATAGATGAGGTAAAGGTGGTCCACACAGCCTACCTAGACCTCTCAAAGGCCTTCGACACCCCTCCCCACTCAGGTATTATAGACAAGTTCACCAGCCTGAACATAAACCCCTACGTCATGAGATGGGTTGCCAACTGGCTCATGGACAAAACCCACATGGTAAGAGTTGCAGGAGCTAGGTCTGACTCTAAACTGGTTATAAGTGGCATTCCCCAGGGCTCAGTCCTAGGACCCCTCCTATTCGGCATATACTTCTCAAAGGTACAGGCAAGCACAAGAGGACTATGGCTGACCAAGTTTACAGACAACTGCAAACTAGGGGCTATAACTGACTCTCCAGCTGACACAGACATCCTCCATAAGGATCTCACTGAGACAGATACCTGGTGTCAAAACCATGGCATCAAGCTAAATGCCAAAACGTGCATAGTGATTCCCTTTGGAAAAAACAAAGTACCCACAAACTACCACATAGGTGGTAGCCCCCTAAATACGGAAGATGTAATAAGGGATCTGGGGACCCAAGTAGATAGTAACCTCTCCTTTGATAATCACATTGCCAAAGTGGTGAGAAAATCCTTATATGTAGCCCACCTAATCACACAAGGGTTTGCATCCAGAACGAAAGAAGTCATTGGGGTCCTCTACGCATCACTCATCAGACCCATCATAGAGTACAATGCCCCATTTGGGATGTACCTTACAAGACACCTGCAACAACTGGAAAGACCACAGAAGTTCCTCACCAAGAGGATCACTGGCCTCAAGCAGATGCCCTATGCAGCTCGACTGAAGAAACTCCAGCTGTACTGGGTTGCATACCGCCTACTCAGAGGTGATCTCTGCCTGACATACAAGGCCATGTCCAACCCAGAATTGATGGATATGCTCCACCTAAAGAAAACCATATTCCCTCAAGCCACATGCTCCAGGGATCTAAACCTCACCACAACAATAAATAGGCGTGCTGGAGGGATAAATTTCTGTCCCAGAGACTTCCCATGCTCTGGAACAAGATTCTAATCTACATTAGGCAGAGCTCTTCGCTAACCCTCTTCAAGAGAAACCTTGATGAGTGGATGGGAAACAGAAAGTTTACCCCAGGGATCACTTCAATGGCTCTGCTGGACAGAGGTACAGGGAACTAATCTAAGGGGGCAGCAAAAGCCAACACATTCTGGCTAGGCTTATAAATGCCTTTTTGCAGATAGCCTAGTACCTACCTATGAACCTATGAACCTATGTGTGCGTGACTGACCTGAGATATACCTCCTTGGACTATATGAAGAGGGGCATGATTGAGCTCTCAGAATATGTAAGCCTAGCATTGAGCAGCATTCTACTGTCTCCAAGGATGATGCCACAATACCAGCAGAAAATGATTGACTTTAACAATTGGCTTAGGTACTGGTGTCATAGGTTCATAGGTTCACAGGCATTTACTAGACTAATGACCACAAGGGCCTTTTTAAGCCTAGCCATGCATCCCAAATCTCTGACGAGTTCTGATACCCTTGATAAGTGTGAGCATGGGCCTGCAAGATCATTTACGGATGGTGTCATTCCAAAGAGGTCCAATACTTGTCAGCCTGGGAGGACATGGTTGATAGGCCATGCTGTTTTGCCAGGGATGGTCTTCACCTGTCACCTCTAAATTTTTGGATATTGGCCAAAACATTATCTATCACTATACTGCCTTTTTTTAGGCATTGCCAAACAAATAAACCTTCTAACGTAACAAAAGATTTAGGATAAGCTAAAGGTGTTGCTGCTCAGTGCTAGGAACCTCAACAAAAAACTGCACTCCCTGGAACCTCTCCTCACCCTGGAGAATGTTGATGCCTGTACAGTTATTGAAACATGATTCAAAGCCACAGAAAGCACTCCAGCAGTGCATGGCTATAATGTCTTTCATATATTTCAACCACTTACTGAACATAAAAGAGCTAAAGATGGAGGTGTATCTATCTACATAAAGGATAAGCACACCTCACAGGTGGTCAGTCAATATGACATGCTTAAGCTACTCCATGTTCAACTAACCATGGGATAAGTCCATTACCATATTCTTACTAGGTACAGGTCTCCCTGCTATGAATCAGGAAACCCATACATCATAGCTGAAGTTATTAGAATCACTCACCATCAAGCCCAATAACATACTCATGGGTGACTTTAACTACCCCTCCATTAATTGGGAGGCATACATGACCACTAACATGTAGGCCCAAAGATTTCTTGACTTTATAAATTCAAATGCTCTGGAGCAGCTAGTCTGCACACTCACTAGGGGAACAAATATCCTAGATCTGGAACTCACAAATATGGGAGAGTGCTGCACCTCCGCTAGTGTTACATCCTCACTAGTAAAATCAGATCACAGAACAGTCTCCCTTGAAATAAAGGTAAAACTAGTCCCCCCACCTATCCTCAAAAACTTTAAAAACTTCTCTAATATAAATTACCCCCTATTAAGGGATGGCATAACTAGTTTCCAAGCTCACCCAAATCCAAAACACACAAAAGCCTATGCAGAGGCATTAACAAAAGCCTTATATGACCATATAGACAACTGCATAAAAACGGTAGTACCAGACTGAAATAAACCCAAGTCAAACCACAAAAACAAGCCACCCTGGTGGATCCCTAGTATTAATAGGTTATACAACAAAAGAAAAAAAAATCCTGTCGAGAAGTAAGAGGGAATGTGCACAACAAAACATAAGTCCCTTATTAGTCTAAACAAGTGAATCAGGGTACTAGTAGAGTCTGTGAAAGCAGACTTTAAGGTAAAAATAGCCTCCAACGCTAGGGATAACCATAAGGCATTTTTCAGTTATGTCCGCAATCTTAGCGGCAACACCCAAAAATGTGCAGAATTAGTTGTAGATGGTATCACCTATACTCAACCGGAAGGTATAGCAAATCTGCTAGCCAACAAATTCAGTTCAAATTTCACCACCCCATTACCCCCAGCTCTCCAACAAAAAATACCCTCCACCATTCTACCACTAATTATCACCAAAGAACAGACTGTAAATGCACTCTCTAAAGCTAAAAATATGGCTTCAGTGGGGCCTGACAATATATCAGGTTGCCTCTTAAACAGCTTAAATCAGGTCTTATCAGGTCCATTAGGACCTTTATTTAACCACAGCCTCCAGAGTGCTTTGTCCTGATGGAATGGAACACAGCAACAGTCATCTCTCTGCATACAGGGGGACCATATACTGACCCAGGAACTTACAGCCCCTAAGTTTGACTAGTCTTATATGTAAGGCCATAGAAAAAATAATCGCGGACCTGATAAATAATGACATAGGAGACCTCCAAACACTGGAGCAAACCCAGTTCAGCTTTATCACTAGTCTTATATGTAAGGCCATAGAAAGAATAATCGCGGACCTGATAAATAATGACATAGGAGACCTCCAAACACTGGATCCAACCCAGTTCAGCTTTAACAAGGGCAGGTCATGCCTACTGAACCAGCTGGATTTATTTGAAAAAGTCACTAAAGGCCATGGATGATGGTAAAACAGTACATACTGCTTACCTCCACCTGGCTAAGGCATTTCACACAATTCTACACTCAGGTATTATAAATAAATTCACAAAACTGGGCATGAATCCCTATGTCACCAGATGGGTAGCCAGTTGGCTCACAGACAAGGTATATGTGGTTAAAGGGGGTGAATCCAGATCCAGCAAGAGGCCAGTTACTAGTGGTGTGCCACTGGGCACATTGTTGTACCACTCCTGTTTGGAATGTACTTCTCTGAAGTCAAGGCAAACATGGAAAGCCTCTGGATGACAGTTTGCCAATGACTGTAAGGCAGGGGCAATCTTTGAATCCCCCAGTGATGTAGATATCCTTCAGGAGGGTCTAGATCAGACAAATGATTGGAGCCAGAAACATGGCCAAAAACTTAATGTAAAAAAATGCATTATCATACCCTTTGAGAAGTCAAATGCCCCTGCAAAATACAACATCAATAGCACATCCCTTAGAGTGAACACACAGGTGGGAGATCTATGTATGCAGATAGATAGCAGCCTGAACTTTGACTGCCATGCGTCCATAGTGGTGAGGAAATCTTTCTATGTGGCACAACTTATAAGTAAAGGTATGGCATCCACATCCAAGGAAATTATAGTCATGCTGTACTCAGCCCTCATTAGACCAATAATTGAGTAGAGTGCGCCATTTGTCATGAACTTGGCTAAGCACTTACAGAAGATGGAGCAACCTCAGAGGTTCTTCAGAAAGAAAATACAGGATGTAAACAACATGAGCTATGTGGATAGACTCAAAGCCCTATCCCTTTACTCTGTTTCCTACCAACTATTAAGGGATAAACTATGCCTGAGCTAAAAGACACTCACAAATCCAGCCCTGATGGAGCTGCTACACATCTGCAAGTCAAACAGTATGAGGGTCACCCAATCTAGGGATCTAAACGTAGTCAACGACTCAAACAAAACATGCTGGAGGGACAGATATGTGTCTCAGAGATTGCCCTTC
>NC_056744.1:607956109-607961109 GCF_019279795.1 Protopterus annectens
ACTCAGGTTTGTATAGATTGGGGAGGCATAAAGAAGGGTTGAAAGTAAATGTGTTCGGGCAATAACTGTCCTAGCAGTTGGGGTTAGAAATGCCTTAATTCTATATAGAGATCCTAGCTTTTTGTTGACTGTTTTAATGGTTTTGTCGATGTGAGCATCAAATGTAAGTTTATTGTCAACAATTACACCTAATAGTTTTGTATTACTTTCTAGGGAATTATTGTGCCATTATTAGATGTTATGGTAAATGATGGGAGTATAGCTTTCCGGGTGGGGGTGAAGAGTAGCAGTTTTGTTTTATTTGGATTCAATAGAAGACGCCTGTCAGTGAGCCAGTTTTCTACTACATTGAAAGTATTTTGGGTTAAGGTCTGCAGGTCTAATGGGGAGGTGGCAGAACAGATTAGGATAGACTCATCTGCATATTGAATGCAGGTTACTTTGGTAATGACTATATGAAGATCATTAATGAAGATGGAAAATAGGAGAGGTCCTAGTTTAGACCCTTGAGGAACTCCAAGGGTGACTGGCAGTAGGGAAGAAAGGCTGTCCTTCCATAGCACAGCTTGTTGTCTGCCACTTAGGTAGGACTGAAACCAGCATATGGCAAGAGGTTTTAGTGTTTCAATGAGTAGCTGGTGGTTTACCATATCAAATGCCTAAGATAGGTCAAGAAAGACAGCAGAGGAGGGCGTATTATTATTACGGATCTGATTTTTTGTCTGAAAGAAGGATAGAAGGGCTGTTGTGGTACTATGGTGGGGTTTAAATCCATGCTGGGAGGGAGCTAGGAGATTGTGCAAATTGAGGTAATGAAGGAGTTGCTTGTGGATAAATTTTTCCATAACTTTAGCCAGAGGGGACAGGATGGCGATGGGCCGGTAATTTGATAGACCCCCTTATGGAGAGGAATTACATAGGAAATTTTCCAGATGGAGGGGATATATGCTTCAGAGATGGTTCTGTTAATTAATATTGAGATGGGATTCACTATTGCATTTGCAGCCTTTTGAAGATATTCAGCTGGGACTAGGTCTGCTGAAAGGGTGGTGGGTTTCAGTTTCTTGATTAAGGATCGGATAAATGCTGTTGGTACAAGTTGAAAGTTAAAGGATGGGTGGGTATTGGATATGGGGTTAATAGAATCCAGGTTGTTGGGCCTAGTTGGTTGGCAGGGGACTGTATATTTATTGTAATGAAGGTGTTGAAGGTGTTGGCAATATTTTCTGGAGGTTTTTGGAATATATCTGCAGGGATAGGGGTAGTAGTATTACCTGGATGGAGAAGATTGTTTAAGCTGGCCCAAAATGTTTGTGGTTGATTTTGATGTTTATGTTGCAGGTTACAGTAATAGTCTTTTTTGTCTAACATTATAGACTTCTTAGTATCATTTCTTAGCTGTTTATATACTAGTTGATCCTTAGGGTTTTTATTGGTTTTCCAAGACAACCAGGCTTTATTTCTATTCATTTTTTTGTCCAGTTTCTTTGGACAGCCACGGTGCTACCTTTTTCTTTGTTCTGATGGTCCGGGTGGGTGCATGATTGTTAAGGATTGTAAGAAATGTGGCATTAAAGTGTGATACTGCCTCGTCTAGTGGGAGTAGTTTTAGTCTACTCCAGTTACATGTTTGAAGTTCTAATTGGAATTTGGTTTGATTGAAGCTCTTATTGTTCCTGATAGTTCTGAAGCTACGAATTTGAGGGATATCATTTTTTTGTCTGAGTATATATGTTAGGAGGTGATCACTTATTTCCTTGGGTTGGGTTGGGTGCCTGCCTTATACATTTGGGGAGGGTTATTAATGAGAATCCAATCTAGTATGCTTTCTTTGTTATTGGGCTTACTAGTTCTGGTGGTGGAGGTTATGACTTGGGAGAAACCATATAGAGTTATGTGGGTAGTAGAGAAGTCTGAGGAGCAGGTGTTCCAGTCTATATTAAAGTCACCTAAAACAATAGTTTCTTGTGGGGAGTTTATGGACAGCCACTGTAGAATGTCTTCAAGGATATTGGTATTATTGTCAGGTGGGATATAAATGCAGCCAATGTTTATAGATTTATGCTGGTTAATTTGTAGTTTTGTAAAGAGTATTTAAGCTTTATCAGCCTGAGGAACTTGTGGAGAGTTGGAAATAGTTACATTAATTGAAGATTTATATAAGACAGCTACCCCGCCTCCCTTCTTTGAGGTGCGGTCCAGTCATATTATATTGTAACCTAGAGGAGTAACTTCATTGTCAGTGGTGGATGGCTTATGCCAGGTTTCTGTAAGACATAGTATATCTGGGGAGTGTACTGCTAAGAGGGCATGCAGGCAGTCTTAGAGGTCTGTCAGCCTTATATCAGAGGAGGGGATGTAGTAACTAGAACTGAATGTCAGGAAATTAAATGGATGTTACTTTTACAAGCTACAGGTAGTAAGGGGTTAAATGAGTTCATTCCCCTGAAACCTATTTTAAAGTTACGTGATTTGCAGCACTAATTGTTAACACTATTTAAGATGTAAATTTTATTATTTTAATGTAGATCTGATGAAGTACCTTAAAGGGTATGAAAGTGCTCATCTTTTATTTTTTATTTATTTTTTGTTTTGTTTTATTGGATACAAATGTTTTTTATTAAATAATTTTCCTCTGCATTACTGCAGTTTGGTTTATGTTTATCTCACCTTAAAATAATCGTGTTTTGAATATGATATGTTAGTTATGTTGGGATGTTCATTAACCAGACTATGCCTAAAAAGGCACTATTGTGTAGCTTATACTTTAGCCAATATATATTTTTTAATTCTTTTTATTTGTTTATAGATAAAACACAAATACTAACAAACAACATCTATATACATATGTAACTATATACAATTATATCATGCCCAACCATAACACAATTGACTTTATTAAAAGTTACATTCATTTTAGAATATAATCAAAAAACATCCTCCAATATTCATTAAGATAATCCTTCTGATTTGGTTTATGAAATAGATACCTATGGGCCTTAAGATGATTAATTGCAAGTAACTTAAAGCCCTCCCAAGAAAGTGAGTGTCTATTTTTCCAGTTAAGAGTAATGTAATATTTTATTAACATGAAGATGGAAATTAAAATTCTAAGTTGTAGCTTTGATACTCCAGGTGGGGGAATATGTAAATTTCCACGATAAAGTAGATTTTTCATAGCCTATTTTTTCTAACTGAACCCTTAAGGCACACCAAAGCTTGTATGAACATTTACAGCTCCAAAATATATGAAGGAGATCATCCTTTTGATTATCACAAAATTGGCAATGAGGAGAAGAATTGGGGTGGATTTTATTAATAATATTAGGGGTAAGATAAGCATTGTTCAGTAACATCAACTGGGTGTAACTGAGCTTTTTTAGGGGAATACGGTTGTAGCTAGTCTTACTGGCATTCGCAATTTGGTCGTGGGAGATAGATGGATCTTGTTTCAGCCAGTAGCTAGAATATATAGGCTCCTTTTGGGTTTTTAAAGACATAATAAATTTGTAAGTGTTTGAAATAATTTTCTTTTTATGGAGGAGAAGATTCCAAATCACTTTGCAGGATGAGATGTCTTTTACCCATAGCAAAGGGTGATCTAAGAATTCATGAGATAGATCCATGATTTGTCTTAGTATAATTGTATACCTTTTGGGAAGATTCATCTTAGATCTGATATCTGATATCGAGTGGTGCATAAAAGGAAATATATCAATGATATTTTTGTCCTTCAGTAGAGGGAATTGAGCTAAGTTTAGCATTATCCCATTCATTTTTAGGTTAGGATTAAGCTGTAGTGGTTGTAAGATATTAAAGGCAGGGGTCAATTTTAGGGAATGAAATAGTTTTTGTACTGCTCCTATTTTAGATTTTATATCACTGTGTAACTTGATTTTACCCAGATTATCTTTATCTATGAAAGGAAGAGCTAGAGGGTTAAACTTCAGTGATTTAATATAGTTGTTATATAGTATAACCCAGAATGGATGCCATAAATTGGACTCCTTGTTGTGTGTAGCTATGTTGATTAACCTACTGCAGTTAATAATTTCGTAATATAATTTAAAATCGGGTAACCCAAGACCTCCTTGTTCTTTTGGATAAGATAGTTTAGAGTATCTAATCCTAACAGATTTAGGAGACCATATACATTTTGAAAGGGATGAGTATATATTTTTGAAGAATTTATTGAAAAGAATAATATTTGTTGCATTGAAAATATATAGGAATCTAGGAAGTATGTTCATTTTTAATGATTGCTACTCTTGCGAGGAAGGGAAGATTCAGCTTGGACCATCTATTTAAGTCTTCTTGTACATTTGACCATAATCTGGTAATATTACCCTGGTAAAATGCTGTAGAATCCTGGAAGAATGAAATTCCTAGATAGTGGAAATGTTGTTTAATATTTATACCTTTTGATGGGAATATACTTGGGTATTGAGTAGACATATTAATTGGGAAAATTAATGATTTATCTTTATTTAACCTGTAGTTTGCAAAATTAGAGAAAGTATCAATGGAGTTCATAATTTTTCCTAGATCAGAATTAGGTAAGGTGAAATATATATTTAAATCATCAGCATAAGCTGATAAGGATATTTTTGTGTTGAAAATTACCGGAATCTGGTGATAAGTTTTCTGTTTAATTAATAAAAGTAAAGGTTCAATGAAAAGGTTGAATAATAGGGGGAAAAAGGCACACCCTTGCCTTGCACCATTTCTGATATTGATCCTGGATGATACTTGTTTATTTATTTGTAATACAGTATATGCATTAGAATAAATAATTTTAATAATATTAATGAATGAGAATGGTATATTGAAGTGAAGGAGAGTATCAAACAGAAATACACTTTAGCCAATATTCAGAACCCTTGGAATGATAAGTGCAAAGTGCAATACATCCTTTGCAATGCAAGTAGCACTAGTGCGATACGTTGTTTTACGTTTTCACTGTTATGCACTTTCGGCAAACTCATGTCAATAATGTGGGT
>NC_056744.1:607966109-608066109 GCF_019279795.1 Protopterus annectens
CATGGTTGCACACTGAAGGAGTCTACTAATGTAAGAGGATCTGGAGACTTAAATGTCTTTTCAATTATTATTAGTGCGGTGGTGGTGCTAATGCCAATCATTAGCAGACCGGAGTTCCGCTGTGGCGACCCCTAACTGGGAAAAGCCGAAAGACACAACAACATTAGTATGTTTTTAAATGTTCTTGTTCTGAATTGTGTTTCAGTTTAAGGTGTGTTTCATTTTCTTTATTTTGCATTTGTAGTGGTTTTCACAAGAATGATTTGAAGACAGGGAATTCATTTTTTACATGAACTTTATCAAGAAAGGTTTGCAGTAATGGAGAATAAACTGTTTTGATACACTTCACATTTCTAACCAACATCACTTTGTAGCTATCTTACAGCAATATATCAAAACTCATTGCATTCATATGTAATCCTGGATTCACTCCTGTGCATTCAGCACATCAGGCAATGAACGCCCTTCCGCATTTGTTGTTTCCGTAGCAGGTACAAGTTTTACAGGATCAGGTTGCTAGTCCAATGTCCAACCCTCCACAGAGGGTGCACCACACACTCGCATGCAGACACTCTCACCTTGGGCCAGTTTAGTGTCTAATCCACCTACTGCATGTCTTTGGAATGTGGGAGGAAAGCGGAGCACCCAGAGGAAACCCACATGAATGGAGGGAGGGCATGCAGACTCCAAACAGAAGGCAGCCCAGCTGAGAATTGAACCAAAGAACCTCTTGTTATAAGGTGGCAGCCCTAACCGCTACACCACTGCACCATCCTCCATTCATATGTAATAAACAAATAATATTGCATTTGCACAAACATACAACGTGAGTAGGTACATGTATTACATACACTGATATATAAATGGAGAAAGTCTTGGATGAAATTCCTGAAAGATAATTTTTTGTTAGGCAGTGATTAAGGTAAGAGAAGTCAGCAGTTCTATTTGTCAATTAAAGATAACAATGTTTTTCCTTCCCCAATCAACAAACGCTGTTTTCTTCTTTCTCCCAACCACTGTTTATTGTGGGGGGGGGGACAGGGGCCAAGAAAGGTAATAAAGAAAGAAAGAAATAAGAAAGAAAGAAATAAGAAAAGATCTGCACAAGTTTAATGAATGGTTAAAGGTTTTGCGCTGAAATTCAGCACAAAGTAAGGCACACTGTAAGAAACATAAAGCATACAAAGCAGAACATCCCTGAACTAACTTATTAGGTGGAGTAAGGATCTTGCATGCATTAAGCTAGAAAGCTAGGGCTGTTCTTTTTATGAATTCAGAGTGAATCAGTAGTTTGGTAAAGCAGCAGGGAATGTAAAGTGATTGTTGGGTGTAAATGACTGCTCTCCGTAAGTGAAACAGACAGATAAGGGAAAGCGTTATCTGGGGAAATAGCTAAATGTCCAACAGGAAATGGGAATGTCACACTGTGATGTGGTTACCACCAATAACAGCATAAGCAAAATAAAACCTTCCAGAATCCTTAAGGATGGTTAGTTAACTTATTTTTAATTTCTTAGTTACTTTATTGAAATGTTGCTGTGTGCTTTATTTTTACAAATTAATTTCTTAAAAATATTTTCATTTAAGCTTTACAGTACAGATTTAAGATATGCCCATCATAGCAGTATTCTTGTAATGCACCCATCATGGGGAGGGGGAATCAGTGGAAATAGTTACTACACAGATTTGTCAAAATGGCTATTTTGCACTAATCTTGTGTAATAAAATTCTTGTGTAATAAAATGTCTCATTTTCTTCTTCAGCTAGGCGTTCTGGTTCTTCAGCACTGCATGGTGCGCGGATATGAGAGAATCACACTCCTCAAAACCACCAGTGCCTTTACTGGCTCCCTTAAACATACTCAAGCAGAAATTCCTCGAGCATCAGTAGCACAAAAAAGAAAACTGAAGTATCACCTACATAATGCCGAATGTGTTTCCCATATGAAATCATTGCAGATGTAGTTTCTAAGTGTACGCTGGCAGTGATTCACATGTTTTGGGATATTTCTCCCTTCTTTGAGTTGGTGAGACAGTAAAGTTGGTATATATGAGGGGTTTCAGCGTGAAGCTCGCAAGATATTTCCATGAGAGCTACATCTTTGGAACCAGAAGGCTGCATCCGCAATTCGCCATAGAGTGGTAGAGCTGAAAAGTACAATCACTGCACCTGTATTTTCTGAAAAGAAAAGTATCACATTGCAGTGATCCCTAAAGACAACTATCTGGCTGTATCTTAACAGAGACAGACATGCTAAAAGAGTTACACATTCCTTATTTTCATTCACGGAATTAATTTATTTCTTTATTTCATTAATGAATAAATAAGGCATCTCTGGAGCGCAACATAAAGGATAGCGGCGTCCTTATAATCTCTCATTCTTCCAGAAATCCATTGTGAAAAAGGTTGAGGGTTGGTGGGTGGGGAGTTGAGGAAGAATGAAAATGGACAACACAAATGGAAAATTATGGTTAAGTACGTAACTTCTTTATCTGATGTTGTCAGTTTTCATTCTATCCTTATCTGTTGGGGAGGGAGAGTCCCCAACTACCTAAATTCCTGGGTGGACTATAAAAGGGATATTCCTGAGCATAGTTGAGCCAAAGGCTGCTGTTCCTCTCAAGACCAGATCTAGATTGTAATGAGTAATAAAGGTATGAGGATTAGCCCACATTGCAGCTGTACATATGTTGTCCATGGAAGCCCTAGATAGGAACACTGAAGACATTGGCATGTAATAATGAAATTACTATAGAAATAGTATAGGTAGATATAGTCATATAATTGAAAATATTAACTAATCCCACTGGATTCAAACAGGTCTTGTATTACTGAAACAGTCTCAAATGACAGTGTTTTAAGTGAATTAGAGTAATATTTAAAAATTGTACTAATTGTACTGCTCTCTTGATTGAGATATAAATTGCAGAGAGCTGGGACAGTATGTAACATGTTGAAATTTGCATTGTCCTGAAAATTTCTTACATTTCATGTTGGCATACTGTGGACCATTATTTTATATAACTACATCTGGAATCATTTCAGTGCATTAATCTCAGCCCTTCTTTTAGTATCAGGTAATGCAATAATTTCTGGAAACTTCAAATAATAATACAGATTAAATACAGATTCTCTTGATACTGAAGCAAATCCATTGCAGCTTTGCCCCATGTTCTACCTCAAATTAAAAAGGTTAACATTTATTTACTTCCTTATTTGTTTGCTTTTATTAACTGGGGAAAGTACTAATCCACATGGCCCAAATTCAGGCACAGTCTGGGAGAAAAAAAAACATTAATCAAATGAAACAGATATGTAGACAAAAATATCTGTTAAAATTCACACATAGGGTATCTTCACCAATTCTTTGAATATCACATAGCAATTCAATGTTAGACAGAAAATGTAGCATATATACAGCAATCGTTTGAGAAAGTAAGAAACAACTCAGATTTAAACACAGAAAAAATCTAAGCTATGTTACATTTTGAAGCAATGATGTGAACAGAGATTGATAAGTATGATAAGGTGGTAAGAGGAACATGAAAGTAGAGAAGAAAGGAAAGGAAAGGGAAGGGAAGGAATGAAATGAAAAGGAAAGGGAAGGAAAGGAAAGGAAAGGAAAGGAATGGAAAGGAAAGGGAAGGGAAGGACTGGAAAGGAAAGGGAAGGGAAGGAATGGAAAGGAAAGGAAAGGAAAGGAAAGGAATGGAAAGGAAAGGGAAGGGAAGGACTGGAAAGGAAAAGGAAGGAAAGGATATGAAAGGAAAGGAAAGGGAAAGAAAGGGAAGGAAATGAATGGAAAAGAAAGAAAAGGGAAGGAAAGGAATGGAAAGGATAGGAAAGGAAAGGAAATGAAAGGAAAGGAAAGGAAAGGAAAGGAAAGGAATGGAAAGGAAAGGGGACAGCTATAAATAAAATGGGGGAGTGTGTGTGTTTACATTGTACTGTTTCTTCTTAACTAAGTGTTACATCATTGTAAAAATGTATTTATAATGAAAGAATGTCAAGTGATGCTAAGGCACAATGTGTTAAGTAATGTTGTCTAAAACTAGGAGTTTACATTTGACTTCATTACAAAGATGTGCTTCTAATTGTAGCCAGACAATGTTAAATCTTTTGAATATGATGGTAGATATACCCGTAGTTTTGCTCTGACAGAAAAGAAAATTTGTGTTCAGTACAGTTGTTTTGGGTGTTATCAGACTAGTCCCAGCACACACTTGGCTTTCAAGGTTGTAAGATGATATCCTTTTGTTACATTTGGCTGCTAAAGGAGAGAAGGATTCTAGTTTTAAGAGTTCAAACAACTGCAAACTTAGCTGGAGGTCAGTCCAGTCTATATTAGATCAGGAAACATTTAAAATGAGCGATTCAAACTTATTAAGCAAATTTTTCAAATATCGAGTAACAAGAACGAATTTTCTAGGAAAGAATTTGGTTATCGTTCTATTGCTTGACCTTTTGCTATGTGATGGAGATTCTGGGTGGATTCAGGTAAGTGTGTAAGTACAATGGATGTGTGGTGTTACAGGTGGGTGTGAGTGAGGTGGGTGAGGTAAGGCGGAGTTAGGTATGTGTCACGATTGGGGTATGCGTGAGGTTCGTCGGGTTAGGTGAAGGTTGGGTTATGGAGCAGGTATTAATGGTTGTGTCACGATAGTGATGAGGGTTAGTGATGGGTTTAGAGGGTAGTAATGGGGTTTTAATTAAGTGTGTATGGTGGTTGTGTAGGGTTGTGTGTGTTAGTGTAGCAGTTGTGGATTGCTGTTTTGTTTGGAGTGTGCTTGTGTTACAATGTGTTTGTTTGTGGATCCAAGCGATTTTCCTAGAAATAAATCGCTGATCTCTAATCAGTCGGATTATGGCTTTTTTTAAGCATTGACTTATCTAACTGGAACCGGTCAGTCCTTGTTTAACAAGGTAGACAATTTGCTTTTGTACATTTCTGTTGGTTGGTTGTAAACCTCTGTTAAGGATTTGTAAGAGCTCGGCAAGGCACATACTTCTTTAATGGACACAAGCACAAATAAATCCACAGCAACAAAAAATCACAGCAGCACAGCACTGCAGCAGCACAGCAACTTACAGCAGCACCACTAGCAGCACGTAAAGTAATGAAACATAAGTTTCATCAAAATAGTAACATCTGAAGATAAAACCTCTACTGCTTTGATGAAAATTCATTAATCTAGTTCAAATGAATCAATGGATAAACAAACAAAATTAAAACAAATCTACATTGAAACATGAAAATACATGTAAAACAATCTGAAATGAAAAACCAAAATTTAAAATAAATAAAAAAATAATAAATATTTTTGTTGTGTATAATACTTCTTGTATAAACCTTAATAAAAATATATATAGAAAGTTTGTATTATTAAATATGGATATTATATACACAAACACAGAAATGGCTTCTAAAAACTTTTTGAAGTAAAAGCTAAAAACTGAATCTAAAAGCCTAAATAATAATTAAACCAAATAGTGGAAATTAAATTAAATACAATTTCATCTTGTTAAAAATTATTGTTATAAAACGGCCCCCTCCATTAATATTCCAAAAACATTGCACAAAAAAATTATTATTATGCGTTCTTCATCGACTTATTAACTATGGAAAAGGTCCAGTAATGGAAAAAGTCCATTAATCTCAATCTTACAAAACACTCTTGCTATGTTAAAAGTTACTCTTGCTATGTTAAAGGTTTAAAAAAGCAGCGGAGATCTCCGTAAAAAAGCAGCGGAGGTACCGTATTAAACTTTTTTTAACACCTCAAGCAATTTAATGTGAAAGCAATGGAATCTTGCTTTCTCCGTTGCTTTTTTTTGTCGTTGCTTTTTAAAAACCTGTCTCGCTATGTTAAATGGATTTAACACAGAAGCAGCGGAGATCTAAAAATAACATTTTTAAACTGTCATATCATTAAACTCCATTAACATGTGGCTATTATGTAAAAAGCAAAAGGAGATCTTGCTTTCTCTGTTGCTTTGCCACAACTCTGCTATGCGTGGGCATACACCCACAGTACTCTCAGACTGTCAGAATACCAGACAGCTGCGGAAGGGCAGCAAGGAGGCATTATACAATGCCATTATTTAAGAAAAGTAATTTTTTCTTAAATAATGTCATTGTATAATATAATAACACGCCTGGGTGTGAGTAATGCTGGATTTACCCACGGTTGGCTTTGTTTGGCCACTCGGGCTTCGCCCTCATGCCCAAACCACACCAACCATGGGTAAATCCAGCATTACCCACACCCAGGCATGGGTTATTGCTATATTATATGAAAATGAACCATGAAATGCTTACATATACAATATAAATAAATAAAATATAAAATTATTTAAAAGTTAAATGTTAATATAGATATAATATTGTTATAAAAATACTATAATTTAGCAGATCTCAATTTCAGCACAGGTTTCAAGGATAACATTTCATTTAAACCAGGAAAAGAGCTTGCATCCAGAATAATTTGCCAATATAGCTCCCTATATTCCAAACGAGTCTCCCAAGGCCCTCCCCTGGGATCACGTGGGACCACTTTGATGACAAAAAACTGGAATTTAGCTTTGTCACAATTATTTTGATGCTTAAACAGAGCATTATTATCTTTGTTTTTCCTCATCTCATATAAATACTCATAAATTCTCTGCCTCAGTTTCCTCTCGGTCTTGCCAACATAAAAAGAGTCACAGACTTCACATATAGCAATATAAACCACACCTGTGGTATTACAGTTGGCAAAACCTTGAGTAGTAATATACTTGCTCCTCTTCTTCAAAAGAATAGAATCACCTTCCTTAATATTAACACAATATGGGCAACACCCACATTTTCATGTCCCTTTTTTTATTATTACTAATGGGGTTACTGAAGTTTGCCCCTTCCAATATATTCTTGATATTGCGTCCCTTCCTATATACACATTTAAATGGTTTCCTCAAAAATATGGTTCAAATCGGACAAACTAGCAAATTTATTCCATTCTTTACTAAGAATACTTTTCACCAAATTACTCTCACCATCAAAGGTGGTAAACATGTCAGATTGAAAACCTTTTTCTAAAGTTGTAACTTTAGCAGTATTTGCCTCAATATTTTGTACTTCCAGTATAGGTAGGGGTATCCCCAAAATTGGAGCAAATCTTCCTGCTCTCCCTTCCTTAACCTCTACAATAACTAATGTTAATAGATCTATGGGGTAACCCCTTGCTCCAAACATATCTTTAATAAATTCACATTCAGTATTAAAATCCTGATCATCTGACATCATCCTACTAGCTCTCACCAACTGGCCTTTGAATATTGCTCTTTTTTGAAAAGGTGGGTGAGAGCTTGTGTAATGCAAATAAGCATTAGAAAATGTATCTTTTCTAAAAATTTTTGATTTAAAACCTTCCCCCATTCTCTGTATAGTTACATCTAAAAACACAATTCAACTTCATCTACTTTATAGGTGAATTTTAAAAAATGAGTTGTGTTTGAAATATAATCAAAAAATTCCATACATTTTTCCAAGGTATTATTCCAAAAACGACAAACATCATCCAGGAAACGCCCATAGTAGTTCCAATATTGTTTAAAATTTTAATCCCAATATAATAAAATGATGTTGGCATATGTAGGTGCACAATGGGGCACCCATGGCTATGCCCTTGGATTGTCTAAAATACTCCCCTTGGAAGAATATGAAGTTATTTAAAATCAATCCCATTAAAACTAGGCATGTACGAAATACCTTAAAAGAAATATTATTCTTGCTTTCCAAAAATTCTTCAAACCAAACCAAACCTATCTCATGAGGAATGCACGTAAAAAGATCCACAACATCCAAAGTGATAAAACTAGACATGTCAACTTGATTGGAATTTTTAACATACCTTAAAAAATCCCAAGAATCCTTCAACACATTGGGATGTTCCATCACCACATTCTTGAGATGTACATCTATATATTTTGCCAGTGGGGCAGTAATAGAACCCTCTGCAGATACAATAAGTCTGAGAGGAGGGTCATCAGGATTTTTATGGGCCTTTGGTATACCAAAAATACATGGGACTTTGGGATGTTCCACATGTAAATAATTATATGTTTCTAGATCAATAAGCCCCTCTAAAACTAAATCATTCAGACAAAGAGAAAGTTTTTGTAAGCAATATGAATTTCATTCATAGACACTCTCTCATAGGTATGCTGGTCATTTAACAAATCAAACATTTTTGCCTCATAATTAATATGATCCATGAAACCCACCCACCCCACCCTTATCAGGCTTCATGGTTCTAAGATTTTTATTCTCTCTACATAAACTAAGTGTATACATTTCTTCCGAAGAAAGGTTTGAACTAACCTTATTGTACCTAAGTTTGTCTCTTAGCTCCTTTTCAACCATAACCTCAACATTTCTAAGCTGGGGGTGGAGGGGTGGATTAAACATACTCTTTTTTTGTTAAAACAGTAGTGTTTCTTCTTATATTACCATTAAAAATATCTCTAAAGTCATTTGCCTAATAAAAGGTTTAAAATGCACCAATAAAATTGCTATGTTAGCCTTTGGAATAAATAAAGTAAAAGCCTTTGTAAGTTGAAGTGGTGACCCTTTATGGCAATGGGGTATAATTATAAATAAAATAACAAAACCATTGTAACTAAACATACATTTATTAGTCACTATTTCATCTGAAGAAGTCCATGGTTGGTTTCTTCCTCCCCTCTCTGTAAACGTGCCCGTGCTACTAGTCTACTGGATCTGAGTCTCTGATCTCCTTTGATCTCCTTGGGAGGAAACTCCTAAAGGGTCATAACTATATCATAACTATTAAACTGAGTTTCAGCAATTAATTATCATGTTCATGTCTCTCTATTATGAATACTCATATATGTTGTTATGAAAATTACCCCATGTGTTCTTTGGTTTAGAGTGTGTGTATTGTTTAGTGCTCCTTTAAGTCCTAAATTTCTTTCTATATTTTTCTCTCATGATTCCTCTATATTTTTATTTCTATATCTTTCAACAACTCATTCACACTAACTCTTTCACACTCAATGCCAAATATTAAATCATTAACAGTCTTATTGTTAATAATCTCAAACATCCAAAACTATCTTATCCATTTCAACTCAGTGTTTCTAATTATAGCCTTCATAATTTCAAATCCATTTGTCAAATGCACCTATAAGGTCCTTGTGAAAATCAAGTTTTTGTTAGCGTTGTTGGGGTATTTACACCGATAGATGTTTAGGAATAATGTTCAGAGTGCCAAAGCAATGAACACAGTCCGCGTGTCCATGAAAGGTACTTATCACTTAAAAGCATATTAGTGGTGTCCAAATTAAGTGGTGTAACTACCACTATACTTGTTGTGTTGAGGGTAAAGGCATCTGCTGGAAATCTAGTTTAAAATCAAAGAATTATCTTTTTTATTTAGACAGTAAAATACATATTTTGGCTTAAATACCTCCCTTGGCTGTAATACCTCCTTGCTTCCATTCACAGGCTTCGTATTTGAGGGTTCTAGGCGTGCCTAAGCCGGTCCAAGCTTTTTGTAAAATTAATCAAGCTTTTTACGCTGAGAATGAACAATCTACCCATGCTTCACATCAATTGAAAGCTTGGTTCCTTCATTAGGAAGCTAAACTGACCAGTCTCTCCTGGTTAGGGCAGGAGAAAAGATATCAAGAGTTTGTCTGAAGGGTATGCCAAGCAAACCCAGAAGTAGTTCATCTGACCTCAGTTTCAGGTTGGCTTCGCCCTAGTTCACTTCCTTTACTGCAAGTTTCAGTACAAAAAACAACAAAGGCATCTGATGCAAAGTTATGACCACACAAAAAAACAATAAACTAAAACAGCGGTCTGAGTGCCCAAAATTAAAACTAGTAAACCTGAAATAAGGCACACATGGAACTCAGCAAGTGGGCAACTATTAGTGATTTGTACCTTGTAGACAAAGTGTTATAAAAGAATAAATTTTGTTAGAATGAGTCTGTAGTGTTTTAGTGCTGCTGTCTAAGGTAGCAGCCTTTAGCGGTAGGCCACTTTCAAGCTGAGAAAGTAGGATTAATTTACCTATCTTGTTGCAAATTAAAGAAAAGCAGAGATTTTTTTGACCCAGAAAAAGTAAATGGTTAATATTGCATCCTGTCTTCTCAATGTGGAAATGGAAGTGAAAGGATTAGTCCAATCAGGATATCAGGATATTTGAAAGTGCTAGTTGCTTCAATTAGTTAATTGCTAAATTCTTTCAAGTTCCAGTTGCTAGGAAGATCTGATGAGTTTTGCTAGATCCTAAATAACATGGCCTTAGTTTTTGAGGTATTGAACAAGAATTTGATGTTGCTAATATAATTGGTGAGAGTGTGGATGTCATTTTGTAGTGATGTTACACTAAGAAGAGTGATGGGTTTGATCTAATAATTGACACATTGCCTGCAAACAGTATACAAGGTAGATGTGGTATGTCACTAGAACATTTGTTGATGATGATAGAAAATAGTAAGGGGCAAAAACAGAAGGATGAATGGCACTGGACTGATACATTTTAGTTATTTAGATAGAGTTTTTCTAAAATGAGGGACTTCTATCCTACAGTTTAATTTTACATTTCTGGTGATTAAATTCTGTTTTTTATTGAAAATTATTGGTTAACATTCTTGTAATCATTTTACTTATTTTACTTATTATTAAATGTTTTTCATTACTTTACATTGTAGCTGGACAATCAGTGTGTTCCTTAGAGATTAAAGAGTGTTTATACCTGTTTGATACTCTCCAGATCACCTCAAATGCCAGGCTGCTTCTGGTCATAGTTATCATTTATTTTGATATTTAATTTTTAATAATTGATCACCCTTTGAAGGTGTGTAGCTCTGTCTGACTCAGGTGGTAGCGTTTACCATTTGTATTATGGAGGGGACACAGCTGGAAATCTGTGTCAGGCTTCCTATATGTGCCTGAGTGTGTGATATTTGAATTTATTTTGAGTGTAAGTGAGTCAGAGGTCTTAAACTCTAACACATTACTCCAAAGTGCATAATAAGGGATTGCATTTGGGGTGGATAGAGGTATTTAGTCCAGTCCCGGGAAATAGAGTGTGTTCCTGTTGTGCTCTTAAGGCAAATTGTAGAATTTTATTCTTGTATGCTCTATTCCCTGGTGTTTTCTGTGACGCTCCCACTCTGGAGTCAGTGGTGAAGATTGAGCCTCCTTAATTACTGACCTAGGTTTTAAGTCGGGGACGTCACATATTGGTGGCAATCCAGTGGGATATTAACCAGACATCACAAATGTTGCATTTATATTCTCAGAGCAGTCTTCTGTTCTAGACAACCTTTCATAGCAACTCAATCAAGTATCTGCATTTCTCGATCATTCTCAGTACAGCTCTAATACTCCTTAATTCATTTAATTCTGGTTTCATGTGGTTAAAGTTTTACTGTCAAAAAGCAAATGTCCTTGCTGCTGTGGAAAGTATGAATGACCAAGCATACTTGGTGTATGCATCTCTTTACCTTGTTTAGGATTGATTTTGGAATCATATATTGTAGCTATAAACGAAACAACATTCTTATAATCTGCGTGTGTTGCCTTATCAGCAGTTTCTTAAATCCACTCTGCAAAGGTGTATAATCACCTTGTATTAGCATTTATGTCCTATAAAAAGGATGTTTTTTATCTACTGATGCAGTCATTTGCACCTTATCTCTGACTTACTCCACATCTGGTTTCACTCTCACTAAACTGAAAATGCAGTCTATTTATTTCAACACTGTAACTCTGACTTTACTCTTACATCTGTTCTGTTTATATTGTGTCAAGTCCAGTTAATTAAGTAACCTTTTGTTATACTCACCTCTGGCCACACCCCACACCTCAGTATATTACAACTAGTATTAGCAAAACCTTCATTCCATGTATCCCTCTGTTATCTTTGCAGCAGTTCTCTGAAGCACTTCAGCAGTAATGAAGCACCAGATGAAAATCTTAGAAATCTGTATCTTCCCACAGCAGAACTGAAGCTTACATCTTGTCTTCATCAAACTTTTTTTTTTCTAAAGCAAAATAGCACTAGGCATTGGAAAATATATTGTATTAAACATAGCATAACCTACTTGTTTTATCATACAAACGTTCCCACTTTGCAAGTTTATCAAGCTCTTGTGGGTCTATGAATATACAATGTTTGTCAAAGTTCACAGCCTCATCAGTAGGCTTAATTTATTTATTAATCTTGGCCATGCACTCCATTCTTTTCAGCTCCCTTCCAGTTCTACTTTCTTTGGTGCACAGATTACTGGTAAAGTGCAAGGCACTATCTAAATATGAAAAAATCTGGGCAAACAGTTCAAACCTACATACTCATGAAGCAAAACATATTTTTTTTTTGCATAATGTGCATGTAACTCTCAAATTATGTCAAGCAAGTCATTATAGATATAGCTACAACTACATCTATGTAAACTGTAGCTTGTATTTATTTTTCTTACATTACCAAGTAAACATTTTAGACCCAGCTGTTTCACACTGTTGCCTGAATAAGTAAGCATCTTGCACAATATAAGGCTTTCATATTCATCACAAGCATTTGAGCAGATATTGCATTATGATGTTCTCTGTGGATTGTTTAAACAACACACTTCAATTAATAGTTTTGTGCTTCTCTTTCTAGATTTCTAACTGATCATCATAACAACAAATTATCTGTCACATACTTGAATTCTACATATTCATTCATTGTTTACTCTTTGCCCACAGATAATTTTGTTTCACAGCTTTGTTCCACATAACATTTTTTTCTTTTTGTTTGAAACTTTGATTCATTGTTTCCCTCTTTACATTTTAGCAAAATGGTTTCTCTTGCCAAAGGTTCTACATACTTGATTAATCACATAGCATTCACTTTTATTATACTTTTAGCCACACATCATGCAGTCTCTGGATGAAGAATGGAAAGGCTGTTGGTCCAGATGACATACCTGTGGATGCATGGAGGTGTTTAGATGAAATGGCAGTGGAGTTTTTACCAGATTGTTTAATGAAATCTTGGAAAGTGAGAGGATGCCTGAGGAATGGAGAAAAAGTGTTTTGGTACCGATTTTTAAGAATAAGGGTGATATGCAGAGCTATAGTAACTACAGAGGGATTAAACTGATCAGTCACAGCATGAAGTTATGGGAAAGAGTAGTGGTAGCTAGGTTAAGAAGGGACGTGATGATTAGTGATCAGCAGTATGGTTTCATGCCGGGAAAGAGCACTACAGATGCGATGTTTGCTCTGAGAGTGTTGATGGAGAAGTACAGAGAAGGTCAGAAGGAGTTGCATCGTGTTTTTGTAGACTTAGAGAAAGCATATCACAGGGTGCCTAGAGAGGAGTTGTATTGTATGAGGAAGTCAGGAACATGAGAGAAGTATGTAAGAGTGATACAGGATATGTACGAGGGTAGTGTGACAGCGGTGAGGTCTGCGGTGGGAGTGACGGATGCATTTCAGGTGGAGGTGGAATTACATCAAGGATCAGCTCTGAGCCCTTTCTTATTTGCAATGGTGATGGACAGGTTGACAGACGAGATCAGACAGGAGTCCCCGTGGACTATGATGTTTGCAGATGACATTGCTATCTGTAGTGAAAGTAGGGAACAGGTGGAGAAGACCCTGGAGAGATGGAGACATGTTCTAGAGAGAAGAGGAGTGAAGGTCAGCAGGACTGAGAGGGAGGATAGAGGAATGGTGAGGATGCAATGAGTAGAGGTGGCGAAGGTGGATGAGTTTAAATACTTGGGATCAATAGTTCAGAGTAATGGTGAGTGTGGAAGAGAAGTGAAGAAGATAGTAAAGGCAGGATGGAGTGGGTGGAGAAGAGTGTCAGGAGTGATTTGTGACAGACAAGTACTAGTAAGAGTGAAAGGGAAGGTTTACAAGAGGGTAGTGAGACCAGCTATGTTATATGGGTTGGAGACAGTAGCATTGACAAAAAGGCAGGAGTTTGAGCTAGATGTGGCAGAGTTAAAGATGTTAAGATTTGCACTGGGTGTGATGAGGGTGGACAGGATTAGGAATAAGTATATTAGAGGGTCAGCCCAGGTTGGAAGGTTTGGAGACAAAGCCAGAGAGGCAAGATTACATTGGTTTGGACATGTGCTGAGGAGGGATGCTGAGTATATTGGGGAAAAGATGCTAAGGATGAAGCTACCAGGTAACAGGAAAAGAGGGAGGCCTAAGATAAGGTTTATGGATGTGGTAAGAGAGGACATGCAGGTGGTTGGTGTGACAGAGCAAGATGCAGAGGACAGGAAGAAATGGAAAGAGATGATCTGCTGTGGCGACCCCTAACGGGAACAGCCAAAAGAAGATGATGATCATGCAGTCTCTGTATCATATTTTCTATGCTTAACATTTCTCACGCATCCCAAACTCAGGTTCACTCTAATTTTACTATTTTCTTGCTTTCCATTTCACATTCAGATTTGCAGAAATCTATTTTTTCTAATTTTTCTATTAACATTTTCAAAAAGAAGTATTTTCACTCACTCTACATATATCAATTGCTTAATTTAATATTATATGTGTTTTTCACAGCAATCTACCTCATTTCATTATTTCATATGCACATACAGTTCTATTTCATACTTATAAATCATGTAACTCTCCAAGCTCACAGTCTTTGCCTTAATTCAATAATGTAGTAATATAAAGATCAATGTTTTCCTTTGTACCATCATGAAAAAAAAACTGATGAATATACAGTATAACATATATTTGGTTCACAGTAACTATGAAACTTATGTTTCATTTCACAATTTACTCTGTCTTTCTATCTCCCTCCCCTCTAAAATCTCAAAAGTTTTATACACTTTCAGACCTTCTTTCATTGTAATATACAGAAAAATGATGTACTGTACTTTTCTAAGCTTCTTGGATATTCTAATTGCAGGCAGGAACATACCTCTCAGCTGTTCAGCTTTTCAGAGAATGTCCAGATTGTGGCTTTATATTTTTTTGGTTTGTTCTCTCCGAACTGGAAAAAGAAAAGCCCTGCAAGTAGGATCCAAGTGCAAGGCAAAACAAACTATCAGTAACTGAAAAAATGCCAGCACAAAACTCAGTATATATCAGCAACAAAACTACAGCAACACTAAGGTAAATTTTAAGTGTTTTAATACATATCGAACAATTCAATAATTCAGACCGGTTTCAGCCTAACATGGCTTTCCTCAGTGGAACAAGAAAAGTCAGTGTTTTTACTGGAAAATTGTTTAGATGTGAATATAAATGGACATGATGAACAATGGCCGCATTGATAAGTGCCCCAAAGTTTGTCAACAGTCATCGTAAGTTGTTGATGTATAATGCCACCTGAACCCATCCTCTTATAATGTGAAAAAAATTAACTTAGTGTTCTCCCTCTACGATAACCATATTGACAAGTGTTACCGACTAAGGAGGCAATATCCTCATTGGCAGTGAGGATATTCCAATGTTTCATCATGGTATTTCTAATCAAATTGATGTTATGCCCATAGGTAGTAATAAACCGTAATCCTCCATCCTGTACATCCCTATTTCTGTCACAATATTTGAGAAGGGAAGTTCTAGTGGAATTGGTTGCAAAGTGACGTGCCAACTGAATGTCAGGCTCCTTGTATCCCCTGGTTCTAAGTCTGTTGGTTAGATCTTGTTGTGATTCTTCAAAGTCATTTTCTGCGGAACAAATCCTGCATATCCTGAGGAACTGGGATTTGGGTATATTCCGGATGATGTGGCTAGGGTGCATAGTAGTTGCATGTAATAAAGTATTGTATTGTGGGTATTTACAAAATGTTTTGCTTCGTAAAGTGCCATCTGGGTTCCTGATGACTGTTACATCCAAAAAGTTGATTTGATTTTGGTGTTCTCTCTGAAGTAAGAGACCAGTTGTCATAATGGTTAAGGTCTTTGTTTCCCATAAACAAAGTACAAGGTTTGATCCTGACCTCCAGCAAATACCTGCTTGAAGTTTCCATGTCCTCGCTGTGTCTCTGTGGGATTTCTCCTACCTCTGAAAAACATGCTGAGTGTTTCTATCGCAAACTCACCCAAGAATGAACCTGTGTGCAGTAGCACAGACTTTAGATGGTGCCCTTCTAAGGGTGAGAGTCACATAGACCAATCACTTTGGGTAACTGACTTGAAACTGTAGTTTTATTGGCCATTTTGGGTCAATTCCAAAACTCCTTCATCTTCCTCTCTTAAAACATGGTTGCCTCGTGGTTTTGGCATCTTTTCAGGCTTGTTAGCTGTTGGTGAAGCACCCACCAAGAGGAGAAAATGCTGAGAGAAGAAAGGAGCCACTTTTGAGATTTTAAGTATTTTTCCTCTGTTTATTTGCTAAGTTTTTCTGCATAGCCGCCTATTTTGAGCATTTTCTGGCTTTTAAACTTGATTTCTGCATTAGTAACTGTATTTAGAGCACAACCTAGAGCTGTTTACTGAATTTCCTGTTTGCACTTATTTTTAAAATCGTTTTTTTCTCAAAACTTGCATTTTATCTGTCTTTGGCCTAGCACTCTCGTGTGGGGTCATTTACTGCACTGTTATAACTTGTTGATACTTGTGAACCTCTGCTACCTCTGAAAAAACAAAATAAATCTTGCTTTTTTACCACTTTTCTGAGATTTAAAAAAGTTCAGTTACAGGCTTGCTGTTCTTGAACTGTTTATAAGCTTCTGTGAGGCCATTTTTTGCTTGGGCTAAAGGGAAGTCTCTCTGTTGATCAGTGGCAGTGAAAAACATTAAGCAGCCTGCCTGCCCCTGTGGGAGTGGTTACTGACTTGAAACTGTAGTTTTATTGGCCATTTTGGGTCAATTCCAAAACTCCTTCATCTTCCTCTCTTAAAACCCTCTTTTGCGCAGTTTTGCGCGTTTTTGTGCATAGAGCAACAGTGGGCAGTGCCGCCTAATTGGGTTTAAACTATTCCTGGCTCCACAAAGTCTGCTCTTCACTTTTTCCCTTAGAACTGCTCTATCTCTCAATTTAAACACCATATTCTCATTCTAAGGCCCTTCACTGGTCCAATTAAGTAATCCTACAAGTTAGCACTATTAAACCATAAGCACTACTTACTCTTATACTCTCTATGATTACCCTGTCCTCTATTGGTCTGTCTTAAATACAGTTTCCCTATATTACTTTAGCATGTCCAAAGGTCAGTCAATGGTTTCCTCTCCAGTCCAGCTGGTGAATCTGGGAATTTTGAGGCAATGTTACAACTGTCTCATGTACATGGACAACCCTCTCCTCCTCCATACAGGTTCAAATATATGTGAGAGATGCAACTATTTAGCCAAACTGGAGGCTGAGCTCTCTCATCTCAAAACTGGTGTAACCAGTCAGGAGGAGAAGGTAACCTCACACAACACAATTCCAGTATCACATAGTCCCACCACATCAGCTAACCAAACACATAAATACACAAAAACATACTCGGAGGCTCTAAATAAAAATCTACCTAAGCAACAGAGACCTCCAAAGCAGACATCCAAGCAAACGCTACCTCAAAACAAAACACACACAACACATAACCCACAAAGTCAGTGTGCCAAGCAGCCACAGCCCTTAAGGCTGAATAACACACCTGATACTCTTGTAATAGGTGACTTTATTGTCAGACACACTGATGTCCCGCTCACCAGGCTGAATAAAGAGAAGGTCATGGTGAGCTACCTGTCGGGTGCTAGGATCTGCCACATAACGCAAGCACTCAGGTCACTCCAAAGCAAATACAAATATGACTCAGTCATTGTACATGCTGGTGTGAATGACCTGAGACGTACCTCCCTGGACTACATGAAAAGAGACATAGAGGAGCTCTCTGATCATGTAGCCCAGGCTGGTATGACCCTGACCTTGAGCAGCATCTTACCCTCACCTAGAATGATGCCACAGTACAAAGACAAAATGATCAATTTTAACAATTGGCTAAAATTTTGGTGTCATTCAAAGGGGATCCAGTGTCTGTCAGCCTGGGATGACATGCTCGACAAGCCACGTTGCTTCGCTAGGGACGGCTTACACCTGTCACCACTGGGCTTTTGGATATTGGCAAAGGCTCTTGCCACCCCATAGTGCCTTTTTAGGCAAGGCTCAAAAGTCAAACCCACCCCCATAGACAGCACAAGGAACAAGAAACTAAGGGTAATGCTGCTAAATGCCAGAAGTCTTAACCTCAAGATGCACGCACTCGAAGCTCTCCTCAGTATGGAGAACATCGATATCTGTGCAGTGACAGAAACCTGGTTCAAGGCTCCAGAGAGCACCCCAGCACTACCAGGCTATACCTCATATCATGCTTTTTGGCCCCAAAACCCGGACCAAACCACAAAAGGAGGGGGAGTTTCCATATTTATCAAGGATATCCACACCTCCAGGTTAGTGGCATTGCACGAAGTATCAGAGACCATCCATGTGCAACTAACAGTGGGCAAGACTGCTTTTCAGTTTATAGCATCCTACAGACCACCCTCTCAAAGTCAGGAATCCCACTCGGCTTTCCTGAAAACATTGGAGAACATGAAGATCTCTCCGAACACCATTATATTGGGCGACTTCAACTACCCAAACATTGACTGGGAGCACTACTCAAGCCCCAGCACCTTAGCCCAAAGGTTCCTGGAAATTATAAACTCAAATGCTATGGAACAACTAGTCACCACTCCCACAAGAGGGACAACATACTAGACCTGATCATTACCAACATGGGGACTCTATGCTCCACACCAGAAGTATATCCCTCATTGGTAAGATCAGACCATAAATTAATTTCACTGGATGTCCACATCCCGACCCCACCCCAGCCCAGAAAACCACAGTGAAAAACTTCTCAAAAGTGAACTTCTCACTTCTCAAAACCAAAGTGGAATCCTTCAAGGCCCCAGGGCCAGTGGAAACTATGGCCCAAACTGCAGAATCCTATATAAATGCATTCTACGGACATCTCCAGGAATGCATGGATCATGCTATCCCAAACAAAACCAAGACCCAATCATCCAAAGGCAGGCATCCAGTCTGGTGGACCCCTGCCATAAATAAACTGTACAACAGAAGGAGGACGCTACTACATGATAGAGCAAAATCCCTAATAGGGAAGGCATCTCTGATCAGTACTAGCAAAAAATTACGATCCCTCATAAAATCCTCCAAGGCCAGCTTTGAGAGAAAAATTGCACAGGACACCAAAGACAATCATAAGGCTTTTTCAGTTATGTTAGAAACCTGGGATGCAACTCCCAGACTTGTTCTGAGTTGATTCTAAATTACAAAAAATACACTGAACCCACAGACATCGCCAATATCCTGGCAGACAGGTTCAGTGCAAACTTCTCCACCCCCCCCCAAAAGAGCAAGTATCTATCCCGGCAGAGGGCTGCCTCCCAAACATCTCTGATGCTCAGGTAAAGGCTGCCCTCTCCAAAGCAAATAACACTGCTTCCATGGGACCAGATGGCGTCCCAGGTTGCATCCTACATGAACTCCAAGAGGAACTAATCCCTCAAATAAAACAGCTATACAATCTCAGCCTCACTACAGGATATGTGCCCACAGAATGGCATACAGCAACAGTGGTCCCACTCCACAAAGGTGGAGCCTCTACGGACCCTAGAAACTATTGCCCCATAAGCCTGACTAGCTTAGTCTGCAAGGCTATGGAGAGGATCCTCATGGAGCTCATAAACAAAGACATTGGGGACCTACAGACACTAGATCCTACCCAGTTCGGCTTTGTCAAGGGCAGATCCTGCCTTTTGAACCTGGTTGACTTCTTCGAAACAGTCACCAAAGCCATAGATGAAGGGAAGGTAGTCCACACAGCCTATCTGGACCTTGCAAAGGCATTTGACACAATACCCCACTCGGGCATCATAGATAAGCTATCCAGCTTAAATATAAACCCCTATGTCACAAGATGGGTCGCAAACTGGCTCAAAGACAGAACCCACAGAGTGAGAGTTGCTGGAGCCATGTCAGACTTGAAACCGGTCACAAGTGGCATCCCACAGGGTTCTGTCCTGGGACCACTCTTGTTCAGTATATACTTTTCCGAGGTACAGGCAAACGTGGGAGGACTATGGCTCACCAAGTTCGCAGACGACTGCAAACTGGGTACCATAATCAACTCTCCAGCTGACACAAACATCCTTCAAAAAGGTCTCACAGAGACAGATAACTGGTGCCAGTGCCATGGTTTAAAGCTAAATGCCAAAAAATGTATAGTCATACCCTTTGGCAAAAACAACGTGCCCACAAATTACCACATAGGCAGAAACCCATTAAGTACAGAGAAAGTTATTAGGGACCTGGGGACCCAAGTTGATAGCAATCTCTCCTTTGAAAACCACATTGCCAAAGTGGTTAGAAAGACCTTCTACATAGCCCACCTCATCACGAAGGGTTTCACATCTAGATCAAGAGAGGTAATGCGGACCCTTTATTCATCCCTCATCAGGCTCATCATGGAATACAATGCCCCTTTTTGGATGTACCTTACCCGACACCTGCAGCAATTAGAAAGACCCCAAAAGTATCTCACCAAGAGGATCAAGGGTCTCAAACAGATGCCATATGCTGCTCGGTTAAAAAACTCCAGCTCTACTCAGTTGCATACCACCTACTTCGAGGCGATCTATGCCTGACATACAAAGCTATGTCAAATCCAGAATTAATGGACATGCTCCACCTCAGTAAATCTAAATCCCTTAGAGCCACACACACTCGAGGGACTTGAACCTCAGCACAGAAATAAATAGAACTTGCTGGAGGGACAGGTTCATAACCCAGAGGCTCCCTTCGCTCTGGAATAGAATTCCAGTTCATGTGAGGCAGAGCACCTCACTGAATCTCTTCAAGAAGAATCTCAATAGGTGGATGGGGGATCATAGGTTTGTCCCAGGGATTACTCCCGTGTCACTATTAGATAGAGGCACAGTAAACTAAACCTTAAAAAGGGTACAGTATACTCAAATCAAGGGGTGGTGTAAGCCATACAGAATCAGGCTAGGCTTATAATTGCCCCAGGGCAGATAGCCTAGTATGAACCTATGAACCTATGAACCTATGTACTGTGGTGTGCATCATCCTCAGGATAAGAGAACATGGATTATAGACTGATTGTTGTGGCAGAGCTAACCATTTGAGGGCATAAAAAATATGCCTCTAGGTGATTCAATTGTGTTGACTAATGTCATCAAATGGGCATGCGTAATTGCCACTGATAAGTGGGTTGAGGAGCTGGACTACTCTGGCCTATGCTAGGGACTCATGCTAATGGTGGCAGGGGGGTATGTGCCCCTATTGGCTAGTGTGTGCCCACCATAAAGCCCAGCAGCTCTGGGTCAATAAGATACTGGCTGGTTGGTGTCCATTTGCCCAGCTTGGGTTACCTGGGATATCTCTGTTGAGTGAAAGCTGGATGTTAATCCAATCAACCTGTGAAACATGAACTAAGACTTGCATACTCAATGTAGGTTCACTGACAAAACACAGCTTGGAAGTGGATGACATGATGGAGAAGGCAGGACACCCTTTGTATCCAGGAAAAAAGTTGGAAGCGCAGTGCAGCAAAGCACATGGCTTGGGATCCACTACTCAGGAGGAGGACAGAAATGGGTGAGAAATGTGGTGAGGAAGAAACTTCAGAAGATAGTGAAGGATGTCATCAGAATTAGTGACAAACTCATGGCAATCAGACTCCAGCCTAATGATAAGGTAGTATTCATAATTTTAACCTATGCCCCACAGCAGGGTTGTGATACTAAGGAAAATAGTGTGTTGAGACAGCAGTTGCAGGACCTGTTTGATAAAGCAGGACAACAGGAATTGGTGTTAATAACGGGTGACTTGAATGAACATATTGGGACAGATATAACATGATATGAGGACTGCCTTGGTCCACATAGGTGGGGTAACAGGAGTAAGGATAGAGACACCATTCTAGAAAGAGACACAAGATCACACACAAGTGTGGCCCACATGCAACTCAGGTAGACTTCATCTTAAGGAAAGAGCAGTGGGGTAGAATCAGTGATTGCAAAGTCATCCCCAGTGAAACAGTCATCTCACAGCATAAATCACTGGCTGCCACAATCAGCTGCAAGCAGTGGTCAGACAAGGCTCTGAGGTCTACAGAGACAAGGCTGAAGACTTGGAAGTTGACTGGAGTGAAAGCACAAGAATTTAAGGAATTAGTCAAGGCTCCAGCACCTCAAGAAGAAGAAGAGGAAATAGTGGTAGGAGTTGAAGAAGAAGGGCAGCACCTCAAAACAGCATGTGTGAGGACTGCAGAACAGATCTGTGGCTGAGCCAGGTATGGAAATAAAGTATATAAGGAAAGCTGATGGTGGAATGCAGAAGTCCAAGAAGTTAACAAAAGAAAGGAAGTGTACAGAAAAAAGTGGGAGATAGAAAAGATGGATCAGGCTAAGAAGGAATGCTGAAAAATACAATGTATTTGATGAAAATAATGTTACAAATATTCATAGGAAGCTTGTAGATGGAAGTCAATATCTTTGGGTTACAGGTTGCCATCCACCTCATGTTTTAAAGGCTTTGCCTTATGGTGAGATGTTACATATCTCAAGGCTGTGTAGTGACAAAACTGTGTTGACACAACAGATAAATGAGACGATTAAGATGTTCACAGTAAGAGGGTATAATATTGGTGACATACAGGAAGCCCAAAATAGGGTTAGGAAATAAGTAGAAAGGTCAAAGTCTAATAGGGAGAGTATAAGACAAACCTGTTTGACCAGGACTAATAAAGGAAAGAATAAAATAGTAGATTCTGTATATTTTGTAACAGGTTATAACATCAAAAGTGGGGAAATTAAAGAAGTAATAGAATACTATTGGAAGTATTTATTACAGGATAAAGTTTTAGCTAGTATTTTTCCACTTAAGCCTTCTTTTTCTTATACCAGGGGAAAAAATATTAGAGATATGGTTGTCCATGGTATGTTTACCATGCCAGCCCCAAGATTAGTTAGAGCTCCATCTATAAAGGGAATGTTGAAATGTGGTAAGTGCAATATATGCACCCACATTATAACTACCTTCCATAAAATGAATGGTATGAGATTTGAACCTAGAATTACATTTTTTTGTAAGAGCAAGGGAGTTGTATATGCACTGAAATGTCCATTTCACCTTTATTATATAAGTGAAACAAAAAGACAGTTCTGAATAAGGTTTATGGAACATTTAAGAGACATAAAACATTTTAGGGAGATTAAAATGATTGCTATGCACTTTAAAGCATTTCATAAAAGCAATGCTGTTTTATTACGATGTACAATTTTAGAACAAATTGAATGCATGGATGGTACAGATGAATTATTGAAACAGAAATTATTGTACTAGAAAAGTATTTATATTTTAAAGTAGAATACATTGACACCTAAAAGTTTGAATAATGGACTGAATTGGAAATGTTTGCTTTAATAGTTGATTGTTTAATTAATTAATGAGACGTAATTAGAAAAGTGTTATATAAGGAGTGTCTTTTTGTAATTATTTTTATTCCATGAAGGTGATCACACCGAGGTGCTAGAATAAATTATATTTTTTATTATATGGTCCGTTACTTTATTTATTAATTGTGTTCGTTATTTGGCTTTTATTCAAGTGTAAAAATAAATATTTATTTTATTATCAAAATCTTGTGGTCATATTTGGAATAACACAGACAGTTCGTGATTTTGGTAATTGGACAGCCTTCATTGTGTCGGAGCAGTGTTGATGAATTTTTGTTCTGGTGGTGGACACTGATTTTTTGGTTATTATATGGTTTCTTTTTTCCACAATATAACATTTGGTATCCTGTTGTAGTTTTGGGTTTTGTGGAGTTGGAAGTGTTATTGCAATTTAAGAAGGAATACTGGTTGGCTAACAAAGAGGCTAACAGAGCAGTTGTAATAGCAATGAACAAGGCATCAAAGGCAGTCTACCATCTTCTGGAATGTAAGTCAGTAGATGGGACAAAGAAACTCTTATCAGGTTTCATTGCAAAGGTAGAAAGATAAGAAGGTAGTCAGACACCCTTCATAAGGGATGCCAGAAACAATCTGCTCATCAGTCCACAGGACATCAAAGGCAGATGGAAGGAGGACTTCCAGCAGCTTCTGAATGAAGAAAACCCCCCAGAAGCTGTACTGCCACAGATGCAGCCTATGATGAGAGAGAATAGGAGGAGCCCACCACAGAAGAAGTAAGAACAGCACTAAGGAAAATGAAGTCAGGGAAAGCAGCAGGCTCAGGTGAAGTCACAGCAGATATGATAAAGATGCTGAGTGAGATAGGGAAGAAATGACTCCTGAGGGTACTCATAGCAGTGTGGAGAGAAAGGCATATCCCAGATGAATGAAGAATAAGCATATTAATGCCAGTGTGCAAGAACAAAGGAGACATCCACAACTGTGGGCAGTACAGAGGGGTCAAACTACTTTCACATTGCATGAAAGTTCTGGAGAGGGTGTTTGATAAATAGATATCCAGACTAGTAAAAAGTAAGATGGAAGATGAGAAGTTTGGATTCAGATCAGGATGCAGTGCAAGTGACCCAATATTTGCAGTAAAAAAGTTGAGAAGAAGCTAGAGATGAGGAAAGAGTCCAACTTGGCATTCATAGACTTGGATAAAGCATACAACAATGTCCCAAGAAAGCTGATTTGGGCAGTACTGTGGTGGTTCAAAGTCCCAGAAAAACTGATAGAATTAGTGCAAGCTATGCACAAGCACCCAATGACTCAAGTACAAACAGTGTTCAGTCTCATAGAGGGGTACGCAGAAGGAGTGTATGGGCATCAAGGTTTAGCTCAGAGCCCTCCTCTGTTTATACTGGTGATGGACTACATTAGCAAACAGGTCGGGGGGCAGATCAACAAAGTTTCTGTATATAGATGATGTGGCATTACAGGCAGACTCTGAACAAGAACTTCAGCAAATGATAGGGGAATGGAATGCAAAACTGAAGGCACATGGGAGGAAACTGAGTACAGATAGGATAGCTGTAATGACAGAAAATGGGAGAATTTAGAAAAAGCTGAGAATGAAGATAGAAGGGAAAATAATTAGACTGACAGCTTCAAGTATCTGAGGGGTGGTTGAGGAAAAGGGAAGTCTGAATGAGGAGGTCAAAGTTAGATTCAGAGCACTGCAGTGAACTGGCACAGAGTGTCGGGGTAGTGTATGACAGAAGAAAGCCAAAGAAGTTGAAGAGCAAAGTGTACAAAACAGTGGTGAGACCCATACTACTGTATGGTACAGAGACCTGGGCAGTAAAGCCAGAACATTTGAGGAAGCTAGAGGTGATGGAGATAAAGTGCATGAGATGGGTTCTAGTATGCATACTATGGGAAAGACAAATAAATAAGGACATAAGAGCCAAAGTAGCTCCAATTTCAGAAAAGGTCAAAGAGAACAGATTATGGGGGTTCAGACACATGTACAGATTAGGGATAGACAAGAAGAAGGCAAGAGCAAACAAGGTCATCCAACAAAGAAGTGAATAAATTGTGTGAGTGAAGAACTATGACAGGCAGGTATGAGTGTTAAAGGAGGTAGGAGAGTGGCACTCAATATAGAGAGATGGTGACAGTTGGCACTACATCTTGAAACCATGTAGAAAATGGGGAATAGGGGTTTGATGATAATGATAATGATGATCATTTTTTGGTCTGTTCCTCATAATATTTATGGTTTTCTGACAAATTGCTGAGGACTGAAGTCAGTAAATAATGACAGACATCCGAGTTTCAGACTTCATATCCTTCAGAAAATACATGCTAACATAAAATCTGTTTTCTATCAGCTTTCTACATTTATACAAGCAATATTTAAAATATATCCATATTATTGGGCCTTTTCCCCCCAGACTTTTTGTACTAACAGGTTGAGAGATATGGGCAAGAGTAAACCAGATTTCTGGACAGTTTCCATTTCCCAGACAAGCTGCACTATACAGAAAATCTCCCCAAAGGTTATAGCTTAATGTTTTCAAAACAAAGATAAAATGACACACACTCCTTCAACTCTGACTTTGCTTCTGACAGCATGTCACATTTTGTATTTAAAACACAGTAGGTCTGGATTATATTAGGTGTTTTCCTCTGCTGTTTTGCACTACTGGAAGTATAAATACTGTTCTACAGGGTAACCATTTGAAATGGTGGAACCTGCTAGAGAGAGTCCTGAAATACAGAGACTGAATGGCTGAAAGATCAGACATTTGTATACTAAGTCCAAGATGCCATTTCTCTAAATATTCCTTTTTCTCCAAGATATGGCACTCTTTGAGTTAGTATATATAAGTTTGGGGGTCCCCAGCACAAAAAGAAGTTTTAAGGAGAAAAGCGATTTTTGAAATTTGCTCTTTTCCCATGTTTTTGGTAATTATTTTTTTCATCTGAGTGCCAACATTTCAATAGGGAGCCATTCTACAAGCATTTTAAGCATACATTTTGTATATGATCAGTAATCTCTTCACTTTGAAATATTATTTCTGTTGTTATGCAAGCTGTAATATTTGGTTAAAAATAAAGGAAGAAGGTAAGACAGGAAGTATAGGGCAACCATCTTCATCAGCTTTATTTTCAGACTGAGCAATAGATTACAGGAAAGCAGAGAACATAAATAGCATGCATAAAAGACTAAGGTGCCAAACAGGTAAAGAGACATGCCAGTATGTTACACATTATGTAGGGTGCCAAACAGGTAAAGAGACATGCCAGTATGTTACACATTATGTAGGGTGCCAAACAGGTAAAGAGACATGCCAGTATGTTGCACATTATGTAGGGTGCCAAACAGGTAAAGAGACATGCCAGTATGTTACACATTATGTAGGGTGCCAAACAGGTAAAGAGACATGCCAGTATGTTACACGTTATGTAGGGTGCCAAACAGGTAAAGAGACATGCCAGTATGTTACACATTATGTAGGGTGCCAAACAGGTAAAGAGACATGCCAGTATGTTACACATTATGTAGGGTGCCAAACAGGTAAAGAGACATGCCAATATGTTACACATTATGTAGGATGCCAAACAGGTAAAGAGACATGCCAGTATGTTACACATTATGTAGGGTGCCAAACAGGTAAAGAGACATGCCAGTATGTTACACATTATGCAGGGTGCCAAACAGGTAAAGAGACATGCCAATATGTTACACATTATGTAGGATGCCAAACAGGTAAAGAGACATGCCAGTATGTTACACATTATGTAGGGTGCCAAACAGGTAAAGAGACATGCCAATATGTTACACATTATGTAGGATGCCAAACAGGTAAAGAGACATGCCAGTATGTTACACATTATGTAGGGTGCCAAACAGGTAAAGAGACATGCCAGTATGTTACACATTATGCAGGGTGCCAAACAGGTAAAGAGACATGCCAATATGTTACACATTATGTAGGATGCCAAACAGGTAAAGAGACATGCCAATATGTTACACATTATGTAGGATGCCAAACAGGTAAAGAGACATGCCAATATGTTACACATTATGTAGGGTTCCAAACAGGTAAAGAGACATGCCAGTATGTTACACATTATGTAGGGTGCCAAACAGGTAAAGAGACATGCCAGTATGTTACACATTATGCAGGGTGCCAAACAGGTAAAGAGACATGCCAATATGTTACACATTATGTAGGATGCCAAACAGGTAAAGAGACATGCCAATATGTTACACATTATGTAGGATGCCAAACAGGTAAAGAGACATGCCAATATGTTACACATTATGTAGGGTTCCAAACAGGTAAAGAGACATGCCAGTATGTTACACATTATGTAGGGTGCCAAAGAGGTAAAGAGACATGCCAGTATGTTACACATTATGTAAGGTGCCAAACAGGTAAAGAGACATGCCAGTATGTTACACATTATGCAGGGTGCCAAACAGGTAAAGAGACATGCCAGTATGTTACACATTATGTAGGGTGCCAAACAGGTAAAGAGACATGCCAATATGTTACACATTATGTAGGATGCCAAACAGGTAAAGAGATATGCCAATATGTTACACATTATGTAGGGTGCCAAACAGGTAAAGAGACATGCCAGTATGTTACACATTATGTAGGGTGCCAAACAGGTAAAGATACATGCCAATATGTTACACATTATGTAGGGTGCCAAACAGGTAAAGAGACATGCCAGTATGTTACACATTATGTAGGGTGCCAAACAGGTAAAGATACATGCCTGTATGTTACACATTATGTAGGGTGCCAAACAGGTAAAGAGACATGCCAGTATGTTACACATTATGTAGGGTGTCAAACAGGTAAAGAGACATGCCAGTATGTTACACATTATGTAGGGTGCCAAACAGGTAAACAGACACGCCAGTATGTTACACATTATGTAGGGTGCCAAACAGGTAAAGAGGCATGCCAGTATGTTACACATTATGTAGGGTGCCAAACAGGTAAAGAGACATGCCAATATGTTACACATTATGTAGGGTGCCAAACAGGTAAAGAGACATGCCAATATGTTACACATTATGTAGGGTGCCAAACTGGTAAAGAGACATGCCAATATGTTACACATTATGTAGAGAATTATCTTCAGTTCTTAGCATTTTTTTTTATTTTTACCATGTGTTTGTCAAACTCCATCATGTATTACATTAGGATGACTTGGTAAAGTTTATTAAACATATATACATATATACATAGACACAACTATTTCAAGCATGGGCATTAATACCCTTCTAGCTTGCCAATATACCAAAACACTTTTTCCCATAATAAGTGTCCAGGCTGTTCTTAAAAATATCTAAACTAGTACTTGCTTTAATGTAATTTGGCAGTCTGTTCCATGCATCAGCTGCTCATTCATAGAACAAATTAGTGCACTTCTCATTCCTACAGAATCTTCTACATAGGTTGTCTGATGATTCTCTAGTACTTTTTGATAACTCCAAACATTCCCAGAGGTAGTTGCCTCTAAATGCCCTGTATATTTGAATAAGATCCCCTCTTAGGTTCATAGATTCATAGATAGGTACTAGGCTATCAGCCCTGGGGCCTATACAAGCCCAGCCAAAAAGGTACCCTGGCTTTTGCCACCCAAGAAAATTATTTTCCTGTGCCACTGTTGAGCAGAGCCACAGAGGTGATCCCCAGGGTGAATTTCCTATTTCCCATCCAATCATCAAGATTTTTTTTGAAGAGTGCTAATGAGGAGCTTTGTTTGATATAGATAGGTAGTTTATTCCAGAGTATGAGAAGTCTCTGGGACAGGAATCTAACCCTCCGGCATGTTCTGTTTATTGTGGTGACAAGGTTTAGGTCCCTAGAGCATGTAGCTTGGAGGGATTTCTTTAAGTGGAGCATGTCCAACAGCTCTGGGTTTGACATAGCTTTGTATGTTAGACAGAGTTCACCTCTGAGTAAGCGATATGCGACAGAGTAAAGCTGGAGTTTTTTGAGATGGTCTGCCTAGGGCATCTGTTTGAGGCCAGTAATCCTCTTTGAGAGGTATTTCTGCAGCCTTTCCAGTTGTTGTAGATGTCTTGTGAGGTACATACCAAAAGGGGCGTTGTACTGTATAATGGGTCTAATGAGTGATGAGTAGAGGGGAACAATGGCCTCTTTTTTTCTGAACGGGAAACCTTTTGTGATGCGGTGTACCATGTAGAAGGATTTCCTGACTACTGTGGTGATGTGATTATCAAAGGAGAGACTACTGTCCACCTGTGTCCCAAGGTCTCTTATCACACTTTCAGTGTTAAGTATAATACTGCCTATGTTGTAGTTCATGGGTACAGAGATTTTACCAAAGGGGATGACAATGCACTTTTTGGCATTGAGCTTGAGGCCATGGCTTTGACACCAGGCATCTGTTTCAGTGAGGCCCTTTTGTAGGATGTCCACATCGTTAGGAGTTTCAATTATGGCTCCTAGTTTGCAGTCATCTGCGAATTTCATTAGCCAAAGACCTTCTGTGTTAACCTGTACTTCAGAGAAGTAGATACCAAACAGGAGAGGACCCAGGACTGAACCCTGTGGTACTCCACTTGTCACTGGTCTGAAGTCGGATTTGGAGTCTGCTAATTTCACAGTGTGGGTTCTGTCAGTGAGCCAGTTGGCAACCCATCTTGTGACATAGGGATTTATACCTAGTTTAGTGAGTTTATCTATAATTCCAGAGTGAGGGATGGTGTTGAAAGCCTTGGCAAGATCTAGACAGGCTGTGTGAACCACCTTACCCTTGTCTACGGCTTTTGGTGACTGTTTCAAAGAAGTCCACCAGGTTTAGGAGTCATTATCTGCCTTTTACAAACCCGAACTGGGTGGGGTCCAGAGTTTGGAGATTACCAATGTCTTTGTTTATAAGTTCCATGATGATACATTCCATGGCCTTGCAGACCAGGCTCATCAGGCTAATGGGGCAATGGTGGCTCCCCCCTTGTGGAGTGGGATAACTTTCACTGTGCACCATTCAGCAGGCACAAAGCCTAAGGTGAGGCTATGATTGAACATGGTACTTAGGTGGGGTGCCAGTTCGTTCTGTAGTTCATGTAGAACGCAGCCTGGGATGTTGTCTGGTCCCATGGATGCTGTGTTCTTGGCTTTGGAGAGTGTGGTTTTTACCTGTGCAGCCATGATTACAGGAACTTTGCATTCTTCCGGTATAGAGATGGGCTATTTAGGGGGTGAGAGGGGGGTAAAGTTAGCACTGAACCTATCTGCCAGGATGTTGGCAATATCAGTTAGGTCTGTATATTTAGTGCCATTGTGCTGTAACTCAGAGCAGATCTGAGTGTTGACACTGAGATTCTTGGCATAGCTATAGAATGCTTTGTGGTTGTCTTTAGAATCAGTGGCAATTTTGTTTTCGTAACTAGCTTTGGGGGATTTTTTCAGGGATCGCATCTTCTTACTGAGGCTGACCAGGGAGCTCCTCCACTCATGGGATTTTACTCTCTTTTGCAACAGTTTCTTCCTTCTGTTGTACAGTTTGTTTATGGCAGGGGGCCACCAGATTGGCTTCTTTTTTTTGGAGGATAGCGTCTTGGTTCTGTTTGGGATAGCACAATCCATGCACTTATGTAAGTGCTTATAAAGTGCAATTGTGTAGGATTCAGTAATCATAACTGTATTGTCCATCTGCATGGGTGTCATGAAGTTCACCACTTCTGTCTTAAGAAGCATGAAGTTGGCTTTGGAGAAATTTTTTACCATGGTTTCCTTAATGGGAGGTGGGGGCAGGATGTGGATATCTAGGGTAATTAGCTTATGGTCGGATCGGACCAATGAGGCGTTGACTTCAGGTGTGGAACACCGGTCACTCATGTTGGTAATGACTAGATCTAGGATATTGTTGCCCCTGGTGGGGGTGTGGATAAGTTGATCCAGGGCATTGGAGTTTATGAATTCCAGAAAGCGTTGCATGAAGGAGTTGGTACATGAATAGTTTTCCCAGTTAATGATGGGGTAGTTGAAATCGCCCATTATTAGGGTGTTTGGTTGAACCCTAATATTTTCCAGTACATCAAGAAAAGAGGAGTGGGAATCCTGGGGCATGGTGGGTGATCTGTAGCAAGCTACAATTTGGATTGCAGTTTTGCCCAGAGTTAGTTGCACTTGGATAACCTCGGCTGCATTATTGCTGAGCAACTAGCCTGGAGGTGTGGATATCCTTAATGAATATTGACACACCTCCTCCTTTGGTGTTCCGGTCCAGGTTACATGGCCAAAAGGTGTGGTATGAGTTATAGCCTGGTAGTGCAGGGGTGCTCTCTGGAGCCTTGAACCAGGTCTCAGTCACTGCACAGATATCAATGTCCTCCATTTTAAGGAGTGCCTCGAGTGAGTGCATTTTAAGATTTAAACTTCTAGCATTGAGTAGCATCACCCTCAGTTTTTGCTTGCCTGTTTTTGTTACGGTGGTGAATTTGTCATTTGAACCTTGCCTAAAAAAGGCACTATAGGGGCGATAAGAACCTTAGCCAGTATCTGGAATCCCAGGGGTGACAGGTGCAGGCCATCTCTGGCAAAGCATTGTGGTCTGTCGACCATGTCATCCCAGGCAGACAGATACTGGATCCCTTTAGAATGGCACCAGAAGCTTAGCCAATTGTTGAAGTCAATCATTTTGTCCTTGCACTGTGGCATCATTCTGGGTGATGGCAGAATGCTACTCAGGGCTAGGGTCATACCTGCCTGGGCTACAAGATCGGAGAGCTCTTCCATGTCTCTTTTCATATAGTCCAGGGAGGTACATCTCAGGTCGTTCACACCAACATGGACAATGACAGAGTCATATTTGTACTTGGTGTGGAGTGACCTGAGTGCATGGGTTATGTGGCAGATTCTGGCACCCAACAGGCAGCTGACAGTAACCTTCTCCTTGTTTAGCCTGGTGAGTGGGACATCAGTGTGCCTGACTATAGAGTCACCTATGACTAGTGTGTTGGGTACGTTGTTTTGCCTTATTGGCTGTGGTTGAGTGGCACACTGAGCCTGCAGGCTATGTATCATTTGGGTTGTGTTGGGGGGGTGGAGGTTGCTTGCATTTCTGCTTTGGAGGTCTCTGTTGCTTGAGCAGATTATTCTTGAGAGCCTCTGCGAATGTTTTTGTGTTTCTATATGTGGATTTTGGAGGTAAAGATTTAGTGAGACTATGTGATGAGTGTGGTGTGGTGCAAGTGTTTACCTTCTCCTCTTGACTGTCAAGTTCAGTCTTGGTTGGAGAGAGCTTTACCTCCAGTTTGGCTAGATAAGTGCACCTCTCACAGGTTATAGTATTGGGTGGTAGGAGGAGAGGGTTGTCTGTGTACATGAGGCAATTTCTACATTGCCCCAAGATGGCCAGATTCATCAGATAGACAGGAGAGAACACTGGGAGCTGACCCTTGGACATGCCTGAATAAAAAACTATTTTCCTCTATGATAAGTGAGAAAAGTGAGTACAAAAGCTGTTTTTCTCTAAGCAAGTGAGGAAAGTAAGTACCAAAACTGTTTTCCTCTAGGTAATGAGGAAGGTTGAGTGCTGTAGTAATTAGTAGGTTATTTATTGCTTACAAGTTCTGAACAAGTGCTGATCACGAATAAGCAAATTCAAGTGCTAAAACTAAGAATCTGTATCTGGACTAAGCTAGTTACAGGAAAGGGGGGAAACAAGTGCAAATGCGGGCTTTTAAATCAGAAAGTTGAAAGAGATGGAAAAACTGCCCAAACAGCCAATGAATACAATTTCTGGACCAGAACCACTCCTTATGTGGTAGATAGGTTACCTAGTGCTTAACACTCCCACTGATAAGCTAGAAGGCTTCCCTCCAGCACAGAAAGCTTGGGGGGCTCAGAAGCTTACTAACAATCCTGGATACAGCAAATCTGAAATCTGGACTACACTAGTTACAGGAAAGGCATATATGTGTATATATATATATATATATATATATATATATATATATATATTATATATATATATATATATATATATATATATATATATATTTTATATATATATATATATATATATATATATATATATATATATATATATATACAGAAAAGTAGCTAAAACAGCAGTAAAAACAATTCAAATGCAATGCAAGCTAGCACACTTGAGTATGTAGCAATGTTAGACCAAACAGTGTAAAAAATGCAATTAAATTAAAAATGACTAAAAACAAGTGCAGAAGGAGTCTATTAGGTAGAATGAGGTAAAGAGATGGGACTGGGGGGAGTGTCCCAGATCAAATCCACAGTGGGGGTGGGCAACTGCAAAAGCCTCCAAATTTAAACAACACAGGAATAGGGAGGGTGGGTATGGGAAAACCAACACCTTCAGCAGAGATCTGAAAAACTATACAGTGAAGCAAAAATAACAGTGCACAACTATGATGTCAGTCAGTAATGATATAAAATTAGTCAAACAACAATTACCAGTACACAACTCTGAAGTGCCAGAAAAATATACTCAGCTCTGTATATCTCCAGATAGTTTGAAGAGCACTCTGTCAGGACACAGGAAGGCTCCAGCAATCTTAGATATGTAAGAGACACTGTACAAGTTCAAATATTTTAGTCTTTCATAATAACTTAAATGTTCATATCTATGGATGCCCTTGGTATATTTCCTGCTTCATGCTAGTTTTCTTATAAGGTTTCCATATTGGTATTCCATACTCAAGTTTGGGCCTAATATAACTAACAAACAATGACTTCATCATTTTTGATTTCCTAGACTTTATAAATATTTTTATACAGCCTATAGTTCTATAACTATAATTAACCAGTTGGTTGATATGATTAGAAAAACTCATATCTGGATCTACCCATATACCCACGTCCTTAAATGACTCTACAGTTTTAATCACTATGTGCTGTATTAAACATTCACATTTCAATTTATATCTCCGAAATCTCATATGCTTAGTTTTTGATGTATGTATCAGCATATTATTATCCTATGCCCAAATGGTCAATTTAGTCAAGTTATTTTGCAGGCATGGCTTATCTGTAACACATGTAATCAGTTTATCAATTTAGGGTCGTCTGCACAGAAACTGTAGAACACCTCAGATGAAAAAGTTAGATCTGAAAGATACAATCGAAACAAGTAAGGGCCTAGGACAGAGGCCTGTGGGACACCCTGACTGTAACCAAGGATTTCACCTGTCCAGGTCCTGTATGATATTTGTCATGTCCTATTTGTAAGCCATGCAGCTATCCACTTTATCAAGAATACATTAATACCTAGCTGTACTAATTTATTGATCAGTGTTTTGTGTATGACCCTGTCAAAGATGGAAGTTAAATCTATATAAATTACATCACAGCACAATTTTTCATTTTTAACTGTTATTATATTGTCATAGAACATCATGTTACACATAGTAATAGATTTAGTTTCAACATATGCATGCTGATATATGGATTCAAGTCCCTATCCAGTTCTGACAATAACTTATCCAATATTACCTTCTCCATTATTTTTCCACAACATAAAAGTAGACCTAAGGGTCTATATGATTCTGGGTTTATCCTACTTCCCTTTCCCTTAAAGATAGGTTTAATAAGCGGATGTCTCAAATCTTGAGGAATCTCCCCATATTTATATGGCCTAGTGAATAATAGATGTAATGGTACAGTAAGTTCTTGCCGAAGTGTTCTCAGATCATTGTTACTAATTCCATCTCCTCTCTGTGCTTTGTTTAGATCCATTTTGGGAAATTCTTTTTCAATATAGTCTAATTTGATTCCAGTATCTGGGGTTACCTGGATGTCACTAGGACAATGTATCAACCCTTTTGTGGAGCTAGACTGTTTTGCATAAGATTTTGTAAATATATCTATAACCTGTTGTGTCTGAGAATAAATTTTAGAATCTGCACACAGTTTATCAATTTGTATGTATTTACTCCTTCCACATCTTATATATCTATAAAAAGGTTTCCTATTATGCTCAATATCTTTATATAATTTTTCTACAAACTTTTCTTGATCTTGTCTTACACTATGCTTAATCTGTTTGTCCAGCTTGTTTATTTAACTTTTCAAAGTTGTAGTTCGACCTCTCTTCTATTTCTTATATATTTGTCTCACCTTAATCAGATATCTTGTTCTTATGGAAATATATCCTCCTGATGTTAAACATTTTTTTGATTTTTTGCACTCAAATAATTTCTGTTTCAAAACTTTTCACATTCCATCTGCAGTTTTTCCACTGAACACTTCACTCCAGTTAGTTTCACATAGTGACTGTTTTCCTTCCATATAATCTGTAATTGACCTTCTGAGCATTGGTTTAGATTTCAGTTTGGCAGAATTATTTAGCAATAAATTGAACTTTATAACCCCATGATCACTGTACATCAACTGTGGTAAAACATGACTTGAAGTAACAGTCATTTCTTTAGGAACACAATCAATGTCTAGTATGTTTCGTCCTCTGGTAAGTTTTTTTACAATTTGAAGCAATTGTTGTTCCTGAATATACATTGTGAATAATTTCCTTGCTAACATTGAATCAATATTATTCCAGTCTGTTTCTGGTACATTTAAGTCCCCAGCTAATATTATTCTTCCCTCTTGTGTTTCATGCAAGAAATGCAGGCAATCTGCACATGACTTTGGTGGTTTATACATTCCAACAATTGTTATATGTTCCAAGGTTGTCTTTATTGACACAGTTACACAGTCTAGATTATTGGTGTTATCACTGAACATGTAATAATCACAGGTCTCATAACTGTCTTTAATCCCTATCATAACACCTCCACCTGTGTTTTTTTTTTTTTTAGAATGTTTGTTACAATAAAAACATCTATACCCTTATGGAACTGATTTCCAGTCATTGTTCTTTAACCATGTTTCACAAACAACAACAAAATCAATCTTGTGGCACTGTAGCAAATTTTCCAAAAAAAAAAACTATTATTAATGCTGCTAGCATTAACAACCATTAGAGATGCATCACATGTTGCTATCTGTGAACTGTTTAATTTTTGACCTGGCAAAAATCTTGCCTAGTGTTTGTCAAATATTGCAAGATATCTGCTGCAAAAATTCTCTTTCCTGATCTTGACAAATACACTCCATCCTGTCTGAACACGTCTGCCCAAAACTAGGCTTGGAGTGTACAAATTTCCAATTTTTAAAACAGGACATTTTTTCCATGTAGATATTTACCCTCAAAATCTTTTCATTCACTTTGACCTGACTATCCTTTCTATGGGTGATTTGTCAAAAATACGTCCTAACACCAGTACAAGCTATACTATCAAAGAATGTTTTCAGTTCCCAACTAACAGTCAGACAATCCTTGCGGATGACATCATTTGTACCGACATAAATAAAAATGAATCTGTATTTCCTTACATTAAGGCATTCCATCTTCTATTTTTGTTCCTGGCAAGCATAACACCATTCAATGTTCATTATCTTCTCTGCAAATATAAGTATCAATTCCTCTAATAATTGAATCTCCAATTACAAGAATATCTTTGCTGACCAGCCCTGAAGAATCTTCAGCTTCTAATACAGTAATATCTGCTCTATTAATTGTTACGAAGGATAGATCTTCATCACCATTAGTCTTATTAATCGCGTTGCTTTCATTGTGTATTAAATTCACATCCGGCTGGCATTGTAAATCCACAGCTTGAGCCATGTAGTCAACATTTATCTTTCTTTTCTTTTTTTTCTTACAGTAATGTTCTTCAATCCTTCCATGTTCAGTTTTGATTTCTTCCTTGACACCTGCCCCTTGCCTCTTTTTTCTACCTTCTCTTTTGGAAAAATTATGCCTTTTGTCTGTAGACTGAAGGTCTTCTGGTAGAAAAATATCATTCCCTGTAACCTGTGTGCTACATAACAAAGCAGTGTCCTTATCAGTACGCATTATCTTTACTTTAGAGACCTTAATCAGTTTCTTTTTCTTCCTTGCTATTTGTTGTGAATGTCTTCCTTTCATTCTTTTTCTGTTTCCTTCTACACAAACCAGATCCTCAGATTGCTGAATACTTGCATCCAGAATTCCAAAGCTGTCAGGGGTATCATCTTCTTTCGTAGCGGTTGAATGATCTTTGCAGACAATAAATACATAATTTCCTAAATGTGTTTTATTTGTTCTTTGCCTAATGTTATTTATCTCCCCAGTCCAGTCATCAATAAACAACAGTTCTACAAGCCATGCCAATTGTACATGTGCAATCATCATCATTACGTCTAGATTTACTTCTAGCAATGGTAAGCAAATCATCCAACTTTTGACATGAGGATCACAGATCACCAGTGTTATCAGCTGTTATCTTTAAATATGCATATCATTTATTACACTGTACAAGATATTTCTGCATTACCAAATTATTAATGGCATACTCATTTAAGGAATCCATGTTCAGCTTCAAACAAATAAAATATTGTAAAAGAAAAGAATAATCTAAATCAGTAATCACAGAATTCAAAGAGAACTTAAATCAACTTCGATGATAAAAAATCACGCAAGCAATATACAACTAAATACAAATAAAGTATGTACAGTAAAATTGTTCTTGCCATACAAGTTCTGCAAGCCAGACAAATCTGTAATTCCTTTACATCATGCACAGTAGCTTCTGCTCACTATTGCTTGCAATCACACTTCTTTTTAACAGCAAAGATCAATAAATCACAAACCAAGGTAGGATTGTTTAAATATGCATAGGATTTTCCTCTCTGCTGTCTGTGTGAATTTATACCTGTCTAAGTCCCTTGGGGTGGCTAGAGCTTGCCTGTCTAAAATATATCCTGTTTTAACAATCAACAATGAAATTAAAGATAAAACAACAAAATACGAATCAAAGTAAAGCTTGTTAACAAGATATCCCTTCCTACCTACAAACAGTGAAAAACAATGATAAATAAAGTATAAATTCAAATAAAACTTCTCTTACCAGTCAACTTCACAATAAATCACCAACAAAGGTAGGATGATTTAGATATGCTCAGGGTTTTCCCAGAGGCACACACACACATGTAGCATACACAGATATACAAACACATACACTGACACACTTACAGAAATAGACAGACACACACAGACACACACACCTCCAGGTTCCCCTTTCTTTTTTCCATTCACATCTCTTTGACTATTCATATATTGTTGTTTAAAAAAGTCAATAAAGATCATGAAAAAATCTGAGCCAGTGAAAGAGATGTGAAATAAATAATACATAAACTTTCAAGCACATTCTGTTATTGGGCACCAATGAATATATTATTTTCTAAAAGGAAAAAAAAAACTTTTAATAGCAAAAGGGCTTTTCATGAAGTTGAAGCAATACAGATTTAGATGTAACACCAAAAAGTATTTATTGATAAAACTTATGAAAAAAAATGGAAGCAATGGATGATGAAATAATAACAGCACATGAGAACATGTCAGACAGATTTAAGATGTACTTTACATCAGAACATGAGGCATTCGGAGACATGGTAACTCAACAACTTAAGCAGAGCAGAATATAAAAAAATGATGCAAGAAAATAAAAATATTAAACATTTATTTTGAGTTTAAAAACTCATAGTGTGTGTGTGTGTGTGTGTGTGTGTGTGTGTGTGTGTGTGTGTGTGTGTGTGTGTGTGTGTGTGTGTGTGTGTGTGTGTGTGTGTGCATGTGTTTGTGTGTGTGTGTGTGTGTGTGTGTGTGCGCGCGCGCGCGCGCGTGTGTGTGTGTGTGTGTGTGTGTGTGTGTGTGTGTGTGTGTGTGTGTGTGTGTGTGTGTGTGTGTGTGTGTGTGTGTGTCTACATTTGCATCTGTGTTTGTGTGTCTGTGTGAGTATCAGTCTAGATGGAGTTCTAACTGCGACCAGCAAGGGAGATGGAAGTAGAACTGGATAACATAATTTGGCAGTGAGGCACAACAACATTTTGAGAAGGAGAGATGGGTTCTGAGGCCTTTTTCTAAGGAGTAGAAACTAGTGGAGCTTGTTATATAAACTAATATTAACATTGTCTCCACTTTCAACAAGTATTCAAAGACATAGCTAACTATTTATGCAAAACAGTAACTTTAAATCAAGGAGCAATGTCTCACATGACCTGCATGGTAAACCAACACTTCAGCAGGTAAGTGTTACTCAAATTAAAAAAAAACGAGTTAAATCCCACCTTACTTGTTCTTGACCATCTTTCATCTGAATATCTTAAATTTCCAGCCAATACAATAGCCTACCTTACTGCAGTGCTTACAAATAGATCCATGAGTGAAACTTATGCTCCAGTCCAAAAGAAGCAATGCTAAATAATACCTCTTTATAAAAGAGGAACAAACAATTCCTTCTGTAATTTTAGGCCTATTTCCATACCATTTCCCACCTCTACAATATTTGAAAAATGCACACAAAAACAGTTATTCTGCCACCTTTTAAATAATTTGTTATCACCTACACAACATGTTTTGTTACCTGGATTTAGGACTGAAACTGCTCTGTTTACTTAAATAATATTAATCATAGCAAAAACAAGGGTCTTTCTATTTCTGTTATTCTCCTAGACCTATCTAAAGCCATTGATACCATCTCACACACTCTCCTTTTACAAAGGCTGGCTAATATGGATCTGGCACACAGCACATTAGAACGGTTCAAAAGTTATGTATCCAATCAATAACAATGATCCCACGCATTCTCTACTTTTCCACCCAATAATATAGCTTTTCAACAAGGCTCAATACAATGGAGACCCATGGGATATATGCAAATCACCCTTTAAGGACACTGAGTATTTTAGGTGCATGGCTTCTGAATGTCCATGATTTTTTTTTCAATTAAGTATTTATAGTGACATTCAGACCTATAAAACCAAGTCCCATTAGCTGAAGACATGCATGCTTCATCCTTTTCATTGACTTCATCAGCACAACATAAATGGATACCTTGACTACACTTTAGCTACACATGGTCTTTACACCCAGCTAATGCCCATAAAGATTAAGGTGCCTACAAAATTTCCCAACTAACATCTAAATCAAAGGGTAAAAATGTCACACAAACAAATCATTCAGTAAAACTGCATGAAAAACTCAGCCAAGCTAGAGTTTTCACTGTGTGATACCTTAAACTTCTTGTAATGGAGGGCCTTGCAATATATGCAAATGAACCCTTAAGGACATCAAGTGTTTCAGCTACATAGCTTCTGAATCTCCATGACTTTTTTACTTTTTAAGTCTTTATGGTTACATTCTGGCCAACAAAGCCAAACCCCACTAGCTGAGTTTTTCTTGCAGTTTTTAATTAATGGTTTCTGTGTGTGACCTTTTTATCTTTTGGTTTGGATGTTAGATGGGATATTTTGCAGGCATCTTAATCTTTATGGGCATCAGCTGAGTTTAAAGACACTCTGTTTCTAAAGTATAATCAAACTATCCACTTATGCTGTGCTGGCAAAATCAATAAAAAAGGCTGCAACATGCATGTGCACAGCTTGTGGGGTTTTGCTTTATTGGCCTGAATGTGACATTAAAGACTTAAAAGTAAAAAATAAATCATGTACATTCAGAAACGGGGTAGTTGAAAGACTTGATATCCTTTAGGGGTCATATGCATCTATCACATCCATTACAGGAGTTTTAAGGTATCACACAGTGAAAACTCTAGCTTGGCTGAATGTTTCTTGTATTTTTTAACTGAATTGTTTGTCTGCATGACCTTTTACCCTTTGGTTTGGTGTAGATATATATATATATATATATATATATATATATATATATATATATATATATATATATATATATATATACCATGCTCTCCAAAATCCAGCACCAACCAGCATATAAACACCCAAAATGAGTGTAGTGCATATTAATGAAAAAGAAAATAAAAAGAACTCCAAACAGGTACATGGCTTGGTACTGCCATAGATTTAATGTCTGGTTCACATAAAAAAAAAAGTACACAATACACAAACCTAGGATTCGCCCCCTGGCTTCATCAGTGTGTATTGCCAGTAGGGAACAGTGACTTATTTATACCCCTTTCAATCAGCATGAATTAAAGACACCATTGCATTAATCAAATTCAATTGTGATGTTTTTAAAACACAAAAACCATACCACATATTACAATAAAGACTATAGATACCTTAATGCATATAACTACCTAAATACATTTGTTAATTCAACTAGCGCACTAACACATTTTATACCCTAAATAACATTACCAGTGGTCATTTAGACCTGGTTTGAATAATGCTCCTAGATACACTATCCATTTCCTTTCTTTTTCAGTTAGTATCCTATGTTTGCTAATCAGCATTAAATTATCCCCTACTAAATGATTGATACCCAGAAAAATAAAGTGTGCTCCTACATGCGTTTGAGTGTGTTTGTACAGGGCACTCCATACTCTTTTACAATTGATATCGCAGATATGTAACGCTATTCTCTGTCGAAAAGATAAAGAGGTCGGAACCACGTAAAAAGCCCCACTTTGGCACACCGCCATATCGATCACCCATATGCAATATGCACTACACTCATTTTGGGTGTTTATATGCTGGTTGGTGCTGGATTTTGGGGAGCATGCTGTGTATTCAGTCCGAGCACACATTCCACCAAGCACCTGTTATTTGTTAGTGAAGATATGGTGTACAGAGTGCTGGTGTTATAATCCCTGACAAGGGACTAATATGTGGACTATTACTTTGTGATAGACATTGAGACTGACATTGTGCATTCGGCCGAAGGAGGAGGTAATATCGGTCACTATATTTGATTTACTGATGGGGAAGCCTAGATTTGTTCCTCGCTTCAGTTTTTTGATGACAAAGGTTTGTTCATTTCATAATCGAGGCCTTAAGTGGGATCTTGAGTCCTAAGCGTTGTATGTTTGAAAACTGTTCAAGCATTTCAGAGGCTTGAGATGTGAAACAAGTACTGTGTTTGTGTTTCTTTGGTGCACCGTAATATTTGGGCTAGCATATAATATTTCCATGTTTTACAACAGAGTGACGCCAGTGGCATTATTATAGAGTGTTTTCAAGGCAGAGATGAAGATCGGCTAAGCGGTTGAAGGCCAGTGGTGCAATAAGGTACTGTGACAGTGTATTGGGGCTCCTTTATGTTGGGGAATGAATATTTGCTTTCTTTTATGAAGCTAAACACCAGTTCTACAATAGTGTGTATACATATAGTGTTTGTGGCAGAGATGAAGATCGGCTACAGTTGTTGACGGGCATTCATGGGCATTCACGGTTACTAAATTTATGCAGTATGGGCTTGGTGTAGTACACTCAAATTTGGAAAGACTTCAAGGGGCCTTATATTCTTGTTTTCTATGGCAGAGATGAATATCGGCTGGGGCGGTAAAGACCATCGATGGCACAAGTTTTATACCATCAGCAAAATGATGGCGAAGAGGCCTTGTTGTAAACCAGTCCATATAATAACTTTAAAATATGCTGACAACAATATGGATGATATTTAAAGACATTTTTATTGCATTTTCTATGATTAACAAAGCAGGTTTGATATAAATGTTTTTTCCTAATAACAGCAAAGAGTATGCACATGTGAGGTAAAGACATTTTTATTGTATTTTGTAAGATTAACAAAGCAGGTTTGATATAAATGTTTTTTCCTAATAACAGCAAAGAGTATGCACATGTGAGGTATTAGCATTTATGGCTATTTAATTAATGCTGTACGGGTTTGATGAAATGTATTCAATTTTGGCATGACTTCAAAGGGCCTTATTCGTTTGTTTTCTACGGCAGAGATGAATATCAACTGTGCGTGGCTAGGCCTTTGATGCTATAAGCTTTATACCATCAAATAAATGGCAGCGAACTGGCAGTGGCTTTTGCTAGTTAGACAATGATTAAGCTTTCACGACTTTAATTGCAGGTGGCTTATTGCAGCACGCTAACTAACATATTTCTTTATGGGTCGTGTTCAACACCAACCTGCACCATATTTCATAACATGTTGATAAGAATATTATGGCAGTATGATCAGTATATATAAAAAAGTATGTATGATACACAAGTTTTTCTCTGATAACAGTAAAGTGTATGCTTATGTAAAGTATTAGCACAATACATTGGTTCACAGTCTTGTGTATAAGGAACATTTATGGTTCTGTAACAAGCAGTTATATTTGTAAACACAACAGAGGTGAATATTTATACCTCTCGGACAGTACTCCGTAGTTCATCCTTTATAGATTAGATGATAATAACCTGATTCTCTATTATTAGAATAATTCTTGGTAACATCTACATAATAAGTCTACTATGGTGTGCTATTATTAATATATAACATTTAGTTTTATCGATAGAGGACTAATAGATGAAGCTTAATAGAACGTAATGGCACATTATTATTTAGATCAAGATTTCACTTAGCACTACTTATTCCTTATATGACTAGCTAGTTTAATTTTCTGTATAGCATTTTGTTTAATTTGCTTACAGTTATTTTAGCTCCTATTCAAAGTCCTGGTAATGTTTAATGAATGTATAATAGAAGCTTGGACATTAGTATACAGGTCTGGATGTCTCACTAGTGAGGGCATAGGTTACATCTAGCTGGTGTTAATTGAGCACTGGAAGCTAGTTTTTTGATGCTACACATATATTCATAAATGAAATAGTGAGCTTCTTTTGGCTGATGCACTGGTGCGGTCTCAATGTCTATAAATAAAGCAATGAAGATACCATTTATAGTTGATTTATTTTTATATGTTTTATTTGGAGTTTGATTGGATATAAGTGCACATTAACCTGAGTTTTATCTCAGGTGTAAATAAAAGGAAAATCACTACATTTAAGGATGGCAGAAGTTTAAGATTTAAAAACCTTTTTGGATACACTGGCTACCAATAATGATGATTTGACAACTTTTGATGTGGGAAGGGGGACTGAAGTATTAACAACAGGTCATGAAAGAACCAATTTGGAGACAGTTTACTTGGTTAACCGATATTACTAAAAAGGTTAGAGCCAATGTATGACACACAAAATTGTTGAAAGCATATGTTACAGCTAATATAGCTCCCTGAGGCCTTAGGGTCTATCTACAGCCTGGTATTGGGGCTGATAATGAACATTTTCTTAGTAAATGGAGACAAGTTTAGTCTACAGCTTCCAGCATGTTTATTAGATTATTAATAGAGTATTATGAGGAGCAGCATACAGAGATGGTTGCTAAGTTAAATAAAGCCTATGAAGACACGGTCAAATATAGTCAAGAACAAACGTATATCGAAAAATACATGCAGTATGTAAAAGAGGTACAAAAAATGGAGAAGGAATTATCAGATAGAAAACTCAAAAAATTTCAGAGAGATTCCAAGGATTATGTCAATAATTTGGTTTACACCTGGAAGAAAGTTAAAAGGTCAGTAAGATTCACTGAAGGTAAATATAAGGGACAAGTGAGACCTAATAGGAAAAGACCGAGATCTATCTAACTAGAAGAAGTACTGATAATTCCAGTATATCTGACGTATCTTCAGGGTATTCAAATACCAATACAGAACTGGAGGGGACAGAACCCACAGTTTTGAGCTTCCCAATACCAAAAAGGGTAAGGGGCCCTTTAGGAGAGGGGGCAGGAAACATGCTGGTTCAAGAAATGGAAGAAATGTTTAGTAAAATGGTCAACAACAGGTAGATAACACCATAGGTACCCAGAATATTGACAATAATTTAGTGGTAAACCTGACTGATTATGCATTTTCCCTTTTGGAATATCGAGTGTTAAATAAAGGCCTCAGCTTTGTGCCTGATAGTTTTGTATCTCATTTTGAAGTGGTGAAAGATGTTAAGGCCTTTTGTCGGAAATTGAATTTAAAATATTATTATGCTCATAGACCTCAGTTCAGAGATACACAGGATAGATTTATATTTAGGAAATCTGAGTTTCAACCCCCGTACCATGGAGCAGTAAACATATTTGAGGAACAAGTGCTACAAGATTTACAATTGAATCAGGGTAAGGTGTTTAGACACTTTAAGGAGAATATGACTATGGAAGAAAAACAAGTTCTGCACAATTTGAGTAATAATGATAGCTTGGTCATCACTACAGCGGACAAAGGTGGCGCCATAGTGGTTTGAGGCAAAGAGGCCTATGAAACAGAAATTTAATGACATTTGACTGATGTAACATCTTATTGCCATCTTCTTATAGACCTGATAGTGGGATTTAAATTAGAAATCGATCAGTTTTTGGAAAGAGCTAGAGTGGTGGGTATTATTACTAAAGAATTACAACAACAATTGACAGTAGAAGATCCTTCTCCACAATACTTTTATTTAGTTCCTAAGATCCATAAATCTATTTCCCCGGTACCAGCATGACCCATTTTAGCTGGTAGAGCCTCATTAATTGAACCTCTATCAGTTTATTTGGAGTCAAAACTGAAACCATTATTAACTTATGTGTCGGTTAGGATAAAGGATACGAACCAGTTTTTACAGTTAATGGATGATCTGTATATTCCCAGCCATGCATACGTAGGCACACTAGACGTACAGGCTTTATACATGAGTATTCCTCACCAGGGTGGAATAGCTGCCATACAATACTGGTTTCAGGTTTCGAATTATTACCCCAAAGAAGAACAAGACTTTTTATTATAACTTTTGGGTTTGGTGTTAGAACATAACTTCTTTAGATATGGGTCGGACTGGTACTTGCAGATTAAGGGTACAGCTATGGGAGCATATATGCAGACCTGTTTATGGGGTTTATGGAGGTACAAATGATTTATCAACAAAAGGAATTTACACCAGAGTTATTTATGTGGAGAAGGTATCTGGACGACTGCTGGGTAATATGGCAGGGTACTGTGGATAGGGGGTGACAGTTCGTCAATTTTTTGAATCACAATCAATATGGAATTTTTTTCAGTGGTAAACTGGAAGGGAAAAGTATTGAATGTTTAGATGTTATGGTTACTAAGGCTAATGATGGCGTGGTACATACCAGTTTATATAGGAAGCCTTTCACCAAGAACTCATTATTGAGGGCAGATATCAACCATCCACAGCACATTATATGTAATATTCCCCAAGCTCAATTCAAAAGACTTAAGCGTATATGTAGTCAATCTGATGATTTTCAGATACAGGCCAATCAGATGAGGTCTAGAGGTAAGGGGCTATAAAGCTAGGCAAGTTGATAGATCCCTAAGTATGGTGGACTCCGGTACTAGAGAACAATTATTAATGGGGGTCGAAAGACCACAGGTGGAAGGGAATCAAGTCATCAGGTTCATGACCAGGTTTGGAAGCAATAGCTTCAAAATAAAAGACAAAATACAATGACATTGGCACATATTGAAGGCCGACAGGTTTTTGGGCACATTAATAGACTCACGGTGTTCCTTTGGATATAGGAGAGGGAAGACCATAGGTGAAAGTTTAGCTAATTTTAAGAAGAGTCATAAAAAAGTTAGAGACAACCAAGCCAGAAAAATAATGGGCAGTACATATTGTGGACATTGTGTCCACTATAAGGTTGTCTCAAAAACCAAATCATTCACGTCTATAAATACACCTAAGGTATATGATATTAGACACTTGACTACTTGTAGTAGCGAATGGGTGATCTATATGGCGGTGTGCCAATGTAGGGCTTTTTATGTGGGGCAGACCTCTTTATCTTTTTGAGAGAATAGCATTGCATATCAGCGATATCAATTGTAAAAGAGTACGGAGTGCCCTGTACCAACACACTCAAACGCATGCAAGATTACACTTTATTTTTCTGGTTTTCGATCAGGTAGTAGGGGATAATTTAACATTGATTAGCAAACATAGGATACTAACTGAAAAAGAAAGGAAATGGATAGTGTATCTAGGAGCATTATTCAAACCAGGTCTAAATGACCATTGGTAATGTTATTTAGGGTATAAAATGTGTTAGTGCGCTAGTTGAATTAACAAATGTATTTAGGTAGTTATAGGCATTAAGGTATCTATAGTCTTTATTGTAATATGTGGTATGGTTTTTGTGTTTTAAAAACACCACAATTGAATTTGCTTAATGCAATGGTGTCTTTAATTCATGCTGATTGAAAGGGTTATAAATAAGTCACTGTTCCCTACCGGCAATACACACTGATGAAGCCAGGGGGCGAAACCTAGGTTTGTGTATTGTGTACTTTGTTTTTATGTGAGCCGGACATTAAATCTATGGCAGTACCAAGCCATGTACCTGTTTGGAGTTCTTTTTATTTTCTTTTTCATTAATATGCACTACACTCATTTTGGGTGTTTATATGCTGGTTGGTGCTGGATTTTGGAGAGCGTGGTGTGTATTCAGTCCGAACACACATTTCACCTAGCACTTGTTATTTGTTACTGAATATATATATATATATATATATATATATATATATATATATATATATATATATATATATATATATATATATATACATATATATGTATATATATATATATACCTATCTTTCTCACTGTATGACTTTATGTATACATACATACATATATATATATATATATATATAGAGAGAGAGAGAGAGAGATTTGTGTAGAGATATTCACATGAATATTTGGTATTCAGCTCCAAACCCTAAAATTCTTTGAATTTTATCTCTTAAACTGCAGAGTCTCTGTAGACCTCCCTTGCCCCCTGTATACTGCTCATGTTGTAACAACAGTATCAGCAGGCAATATCAAGGTATAAAAAATGTGCAGATGTCCAGTAAGTAAGTGCTATTCTTTGAGCAATAAATGACAGAAATCTTAGTAAAAGCAAAGTTCTTCTGGAAATTATCTCTGTAAAGGTATTACTAACAACCAGAATGATATAAAAATAAAACACATTTCATTAGCTCAAAACTTGTGAGTGTTGCACACAAAATATGTGAAAATATTATCTAGCATGATGTCATATTTCACACGAAAAGAGTTATGTGTATGCCATTTGTCTTTTGAAGTATTATAAATAACATTGGATATTCCCTATGTCATACAAGGCGCACAATAATTTTCACATAATGCCATCTATGTTTTGTAACTTGATTCATGGCTTCATAGTTGACCCAAATTGTTTTTAGGTCTCAGGACCATTTAGAAATCCAAACTCCTTTTTTATTGTAAAAGCATTTGGTTTTGCTCATCCAATCATCTAAAACGCAACTAAAAGCACCTAAACATAGATAGCAATTTATTCCACAAACAAAGAATTTGTTTCATGATAAATCTGTCCCTGGAAGCAGTTTTATTTAAGATAACTACATATAATGGGCCACATAGTCTTATATTTCTAGAAGGAACTAGCTGTCAATGCATCATCCTCTTGGTACCAAAAGATAAATGTAGCTTACATACTCTGCAATAATATAGTTTTTGAAATATTTTCATAGCTAGAATGCATGTGTGGTGGTTGTTGAAGTCAATTACCCCCACAGGTGGCTCCTGCTATCTAAAGTTTCAAACCATTAAATAGTGAAATAAAAGTGTTTTTATTTTTGAGTGAATTAATGACAGAAAGTATTACCTCCTAGCAATGGAAGTTCATGTGGCTAACCAACTTAATGCAGAATGGGGTTGCCATGAGGCTCCATGTCCAGTGAGTACAGAAAGTAAAGAACTATTAAGGTTGAACATTGTGAAGGTCATAGATTGTCTAGAGGCCATAATGGCTGAAAAGTGGAACATGACCAGACTGTTTGAAATGTATACAAAATGTATAAATGCATGGAAATCTTTACAAGTGGGCAGCCATCATGTGTTAAACAACAAAGGTATGAGATTCGGAACAAGGTAGTTGAAAAGGTCAACCAGCTTGAGCCAATTGAGCAACACCCAACTGGAATAGAAAATACAGCCAGAACATTAAATCTAAATCTGTATGATATTTTACAAGGTGAGGAAAAGGTGGAGTTGATGGAATATGTAGAAACCAAGTAGAAAGAGTTGACTGTGTTTTCAAAAGATACCTTGGGGGTTACATTTGTGAAATTCTTGCAAGACTTAGAAGTCAATTATGGAAAATGATCATGTAGCCCAAGCTGGTATGACCCTGACCTTGAGTAGCATACTACCTTCACCTAGAATGATACCACAATACAAAGACAAAATGATGAATTTCAACAATTGGCTAAGCTTCCGGTGTCATTCTAAGGGGATCCAGTGTCTGTCTGACTGGGATGACATGATAGACAAGCCTCGCTGTTTTGCCAGAGATGGATTGCACCTGTCAACCCTAGGTTTTCGAATACTGGCCAAGGCTCTTGCCATCCCCATAGTGCCTTTTTTAAGCAAGGCTCAAAGGACAAACCAACCACCGTAACCAGCGCAGGTAACCAAAAACTAAGGGTAATGCTACTCAACACCAGAAGTCTCAACCTCAAAATGCACACACTCGAGGCTCTCCTCAGCATGGAGAAAATCAATGTTTGTGCAGTGATGGAAACCTGGTTCAAGGCTCAAGAGAGCACCCCAGCACTGCCAGGTTACAATTCATATCATACCTTCTGGCCTCAGTTACCGGATCACAGTACAAAGGGCGGAGGTGTATCCATATTCATCAAGGATACCCATATCTCCAGGTTAGTAGCACAGCATGATTCCCCAGAGATCATCCATGTGCAACTATCAGCAGGCAAAACCACATTTCAAGGCATAGCCAGTTATAGATCGCCCACCATGTCCCAAGATAATCACTCTGCATTCCTTGAGACATTGGAAAATATAAAGGTCCTACCCAACACCATAATCTTGGGTGATTTCAACTACCCTGGTATAGACTGGGCGAAATTCCAATGTTCCAACTCCTATGCTCAGCAATTCATAGAATTTATAAATTCAAATGCCCTTGAACAACTAGTATGTTCCCCCACTAGAGGGAACAACATATTGGATTTAATCATCACAAATATGGGCGCCCATTGTACCACACCCATTATCACCCCCTCCTTGGTCAGATCCGACCACAAACTGACAACCCTGGACATCCTCACTCCTCCACCTCCCCCAATCAAAGAAACCATAGTCAAAAACCTTTCCAAAGCAAACTTCAAACTACTTGCATCCGAAGTGGAAAGCTTCACTATTCCCTTGCAGAAGGATAATGATATCCAGGATGCGGAATCCTACACCAAGGCACTCTATATGCATCTTCAGGATTGCATGGACCGTGTTATCCCAAATAAAACCAAGACTCCTTCCTCAAGCAAGAAGAAACCAGTCTGGTGGACCCCGGCCATAAGCAAACTTTACAATAAAAGGAGGAGACTTATACAAAAAAAGGCCAAATCTGAAGTGGAAAAATCATCCCTGATCAGCATTAGTAAGAAATTGAGGGCCCTCATCAAGTGAACTAAAGCTAATTTTGAAAAGAAAGTTGCCAAGGATGCCAAGGATAACCATAAGGCCTTCTATGGCTACTTCAAAAACCTAAATGGCAATGCTCAGGTCTGTTCTGAGCTAGTACAAAATGGAACAAAATACACTGACCCTTCTGACATTGCCAACATCTTGGCTGACAGGTTCAGTGCAAATCCCCCCCCCCCTCACCAACTACAGGGCCTATTACCATTCTAGAGGATTGTGTAAGTCCAATTATTACTGATACGTTGGTTAACAAGGCTCTATCTAAAGCTAAAAACACTGCCTCCATGGGACCAGATGGTGTCCCAGGCTGTGTCATACGCGAGCTCCAAAAGGAATTAACCCCGCATCTTAATACCCTGTTCAGTCTCAGCCTCTCCACAGGATATGTGCCCATAGAATGGCGCACAGCAATGGTGGTCGTCCCGCTACACAAATGTGGGGCCACAACTGACCCTGGGAACTACCGACCAATAAGCCTGACCAGTCTGATCTGTAAGGCTATGGAGCGAATCATTATGGAACTCATAAATGGAGAGATTGGGAACCTCCAGTCGCTGGACCCCACACAGTTCGGCTTTGTCAAGGGCAGATCATGCCTTCTGAACCTGGTGGATTTGTTTGAGACAGTTACTCAGGCTATAGATAAGGGAAAGGAGGTACACACGGCTTACCTTGACCTTGCTAAAGCATTTGACACCATTCCCCATTCAGGTATTATTGATAAGCTCACCAGCCTGGGCATAAACCCTCATGCCACAAGATGGATTGCAAACTGGCTCTCAGACAGATCCCATAAAGTAAGAGTAGCGGGATCTATGTCCGAAGCCAGACCAGTAATGAGTGGTGTGCCTCAGGGCTCTGTCCTGGGGCCCCTCCTGTTTGGCATATACTTCTCAGAAGTACAGGCAAGCACGGAAGGGCTGTGGCTGACTAAGTTTGCGGACGACTGCAAACTGGGTGCTATAACAGAGTCTCCGGCTGACATGGAAATCCTCCAGAAGGGCCTAAATGAGACTGATGCATGGTGTCAAAGCCATGGTCTCAAGCTAAATGCAAAAAAATGCGTAGTAATCCCCTTTGGAAAAAACAGAGTACCTGCAAACTACAACATAGGAGGTAATCCCCTGAAATCTGAAGGCAAAATAAGGGATCTAGGGACCCAAGTAGATAGTCAGCTTTCCTTTGATAACCACATTGCCAAAGTGGTTAGAAAATCCTTCTATGTGACCCATCTGATCACGAAAGGGTTTGCATCAAGATTTAAGGATGTAATGGTGCCCCTCTACTCTTCCCTCATCAGACCCATTATTGAGTACAATGCACCAATTGGAATGTACCTGGCTAGACACCTCCAGTAGCTGGAGAGACCACAAAGGTACCTAACCAAGAGGATTACTGGCCTCAAACAGTTGCCCCATGCAACATGATTGAAAAAGCTAAGACTGTTCTCTGTTGCATACCGCTTTCTCAGAGACGATCTCTGTCTAATGTACAGAGCAATGTCCAACCCAGAATTGTTGAATATGCTCCATCTTAGCAAAACCAAATCTACTCGAGCTACATGCTCTAGGGATATAAACCTCAACACAACAATGAATAGAACATGCTGGAGGGATAGATTCCCTTCGCAGAGACTTCCCTTACTATGGAACAGGGTCCCAATCTACATAAGACAGAGCCCCTCACTATCACTCTTCAAGAGGAATCTTGATGAGTGGATGGGTAACAGAAAGTTCACATCGGGGATCACACCAACAGCACTACTAGATAGGGGCCAAGGGTACTAGCTGCTAGTACTAGGGTCTAGGGAACTACTAAAGGGGTGGTGAATACCGCACAACGTGGCTGGGCTAATATATGCCTTCGGGCAGATAGCCCAGTACCAACCTATGAACCTATGAAAACCACAACCAGTTCTGGTAGAATTTATTTGATACAGTATGTCTTCAAAAAGAATACATAATGTGGAAGTTATGGGAACTAGGCAGAAAAGTGTTTGTGGCTGGCAGACATGTATTTCTAGAACATGATTACACAAAGGTGACAGAAACATTGTTTGCATTTTGAAGAAGCAATAAAAGGGTGCAAATAAAAATGTTTACATTTAAAATGTATTCTGGAATGGCAAAGTGTTTGCTGATGCAAAATGTGATGTTTTGTTAATGCTTTAAGTTAAGTAATCTACCCCGTATCTGTCTCTCTGATTTTGCAGGACAACTATGATTTTGTCTCATATTTGTGCTTTCTCCCTTGATAATTTCTTTTTTTCTGGGAGACCCCTGAGGATTACAGTCAGTCATATGCTATTCATTACAATGTATTGTTTAGAAAAATGCATGCCCGTGCAGAAACTACTGTTTTATTAACTTTATAAGTGAATCAGAGCTGCCTGGCACTTAAGGCTCTGAGATGTTAGCAGGTCATTTCCTGTGGTCAAAGAACAAAAGTTTGAATCACTCCACCTCCATCTGCCTGCTGTGACTTAGAGTAACCACAGAGTGCTCCTGGTCTATCCCTGAAAAGGACACTTTTCCCAGTGGGTTTACCTAGTTAACAAATGGGTACAATATAATATTTAAAATTTGACCCTTTCACCTCATTATTTTTGGCTTTACTTAGAATTCTTGAGTAAAGACATTTGAGAGATATGTTGGTGTGTTCATAGTAAAATTTGTGGTTTCCTAACAAATTCATGCAGACTGACTGAAAGACCAGCACTGGTAGAGTTTTTAGTAGAATCTAGAACAGAAGCTGCTGTTAAAAAAAGGAAAAATTGGTAGAGGATATAAAATATTGCATAACTATAAGAATCAATCACATGAGCTTAGAAAGGAGGTACTTATGTATTATCGCAACCAGATTTGTAACGCTGTCTAACTCCTAATGTTTTCTTGTAAGGAGTGAATGTTTGAGTAAGAAGGTGTCTGTCGACTCCTAATTACCTTTGTATTGATAGGTTTTGCCAGTTAAACATGAGCAGGAAGAAGAAACGGAAGTCGGACTTTGGCAGTCATCTTAGAGAGGGACAGATATTTCTTCATGCATACATTTCATTTTTAAAGACAGCGCGTAGAGCCACGTGTTCTATTACACTGACCACAAATTCAGGGTGACTATGATCCTTTTATGTGTTTTAAACGGGATCTGGAAAGTCAAGCTCCTTCTTAAGGCACCCTTTTTTGTGAAAGTGTACAAAGAGTACAGGGTACTTTCCTAATAGTATCTGTGATGTCCATTGAACACCAATAATGTGGCTTTTTCTGGGTTTTTTCCTGTTTGGCGTACCAAGCAGCTCAGTCTTCAGATTATTAGCCTCCAGTCTGGAGTCTTGCTTTCTTTCTGCTGCTGTAAATCACTCTGAATGGTAGGTTAACATCACACTTACACACAGCTATCCCATTGAGGAGGAGGATTTCAGTGTTGCTTTCTGTTTCAGAGTGAAAGTGATGAGATGCTGTGGAAAACAAAAGTTAATGTACCATTCCAATTCCTCATTTACAACAGCAGAAAGCAGAAGTGCAGACTTGAGGCTAATATCTGAAGACTGAGCTACTGACTGAATTCACCGCTTGACGTTTTTAAAGCACGCTACCCGCAGATCCTAAAATTGTAACCTTTAATCATCTTACAAACCCACCACCAATATCCTAGAAGACGTTTTAACAGTTCACCCTTCCCAATTATACTCATTTGTTGTAGTTTTAGTAAAAGAGAAGAAAGTATGCCATTTGGGAAAATCTGGTTGCGATAATACGTAAGTACCGAAAGGATTGGGAAGAGAGTTTGGATAAGCAATTCACAAAGAAACAATGGACAGATGTATGCATGCCTCCCAAATATGCAACAAAGTCTAGAAGATTTTGGATCTTTCCTTAGAAGTGTTTACATAGGTATTTTTATTCCACAAGAAATTTTCCTCAGGTAGACAGCAAATGTTGGGGGTGTGATGGGGAAGAAAGAAGAAATTAGGAGCATATTTTCTAGTTGTATAATAAAAAATTGGCAGACTTTAAAGGTTCCCAGCATACTACTCTGTCATAGATACTGGTTGAGCAAATTGGTGTAAGTAATGAAATTATTTTTTTGCGCTATCATACAGAATCGGAATTGCCTAGACGTAGTAAGGCCTTGCTGAGTCTAATTATGGTGGCTGCCAAAAAAAGCAATTAATAGAAAATGGAAATCAAAGTCTAAACCAACTGTACTAGAAGTATTGAATAGAGTAACAGAGATAAAACAACTAGAATTGGGATCATTAGAAAAGTGTAGGAGTAAATTACATAGAAAACAAAGGGGAATTGTGGGAAGAATACATGCAGAGGAGAAATGATGTTTAAAAGAAGGCAGGATTTGAATGAGCTATGTAATGTTTGACTGACAATGACTGGATAGATTATAACTGTTGTATAATGTTCGCAACTAAAATTGTGTCAGTATGGTTTGTGCTGTATAATGTTTGCAACTAAAATTATGCCAACATGGTTTGTTTTAATTTATAAATTTATGACCGCCTATGTCATATATGATAATTTAATACAGATGTTTCTGGTTAAAAAAAATTATGCAGACTCATGTCACTAAATAATGACAGCACATGAGTTTCAGACTTTGTATCTTTCAGAAAATGATTGTGAATGCAAAGCTTGTTATTCCAGCAACTTTGTAAGCATATAAGACAAATATTTAAAATGATGTTGTTTTGGGTATTCTTGAGCTAAGAAATTGGGACAGCATGGGCCTTGTAATGGGTTGTACTGCATGGTCCTCACAATAGCAAGATGAAATAACTTCTAAGCCATCATTTGTGTATTTGTTCACTCATTTGATCTCAAGCAAATATCTTGATGTGTATGCAGTCATACAAGGGTGTGTGTGTGTGTGTGTGTGTGTGTGTGTGTGTGTGTGTGTGTGTGTGTGTGTGTGTGTGTGTGTGTGTACATATATAAACATAGGGGGTGGGTGAGCACAAATTATAATTGATTCTAAGAAAAGTTGTCATCTGTTTAGTTGACACAGTTTGGTCACACAGATGGTCGACAGGTGTGCAAGACTACAAACTCCCCAGGGTTGAGGATGTGCCCTTTTCCAGGTATTGTGTGATCTCAGAGTTGGTATATATAATTAGCAGGGGGTGTGGGTGTGTGGCAGAAGAGGGCTTACCCCTGTGTAAAAGTAAATTTCTTGTGTACATTTTTCTTTTGTATTTCCATTCACCATATCCTCAGTGCATGTATACTGATGTGGCAATGTTTATGTTGCTGATGTGTGGTTGTTGACATTATGGACATTGACATTTTGCTTAATATACGTTAAGGGTAATTCACCATTTTTTCTTCAAAAGTCATCAGATTTAGGAGAGCTTAAAAGGGATAAAGCTAAAATTTGAGTCAAAACCAGGGACAGTTGAGAGGTATGTCAATCATATTTAGTAGATCCATAAATATATTACACATTTATCTAAATCTAGCTACACACACACACACACACACACACACACACACACACACACACACACACACACACACACACACATATGCTTTACTATATATATATATTTATATATATATATATATATATATATATATATATAAAACATATATATAATATATATATATATATATATATATATATGTCTACTTCAAAACATCTAAAACCCATAACATCGAATTTCATAACATTGAGACCAGAACATCTAAAACCCATAACATCGAATTTCATAACATCTAACACTACAAATCACGTGAAAATAACATCCCCTCCACATATAACAACATCAAACTACCAAACACAATTTTTACTACGTTTCTGCAGGGGGGCAAGCCCCCCTCCACCCCCACACCCCCAGTAAATTAAATATACCAGCTCCAAGATTGCACTACAGTGGGAAAAAGTTAATTTCCCAACCCCACTGTATCAACCCCCCCCCCTGTAGAAACATAGTAAAAAGTGTGTTTGGTAGTGTGGTGTCATTATATGTGGAGGGGATGTTATTTTCATGTGATTTGTAGTGCTAGATGTTATGAAATTCGGTGTTATGGGTTTTGGATATTTTGGATTTTAGATGTTCTGGTCTCAATATTATGAAATTAGATGTTATGGGTTTCAGATGTTTTGAAAGGGGCCGATATATATATATATATATATATATATATATATATATATATATATATATATATATATATATATATATATATATGGTTTACCATCATATTTGTGATTGCTTCAGTTGTGAATACAGGAATAACAACACCAGAAAATCATAAGAAGAAAATGTCAAGGACCACAGAAGTGAAAAGCCAGACTTTCATCCTTTTTGGACCTATGTTAGCACTTGTTACTGTGTCTGCGTTGGTTGGGTGGTTGAATATTCAGCATTTTTCATTACTGTGGTACTCGACATTCCCATTTTATGATCTTCTGGTCTAGTTATTCCCAGAATAGTTATGGTATAAAGGAAGGAACTGATTGCAGTGAAAATGAGCATTATCTTATGAGCTATGCTCTTTAGTTATTATCCTTGGTTTCCTTCTTTCATTGACTGCTGTGTGCTTATTATTTGCCTTACTGGATAATAATAAACTGGATATCATGAAGTCCAAGTTTAATGTTAATATTTTAACTATTAATGCATTTTTAAATTAGCTTTGTTGTTTGCAGTTAAATGAACTATGTTTTGGCTACAGCAATTTATCTGGCATATACTGCAGATGAGTAAGGCTAAAAGCTGTTAATGAGCTGCTTCCTGTAGTGTAGTGTTTGATTCCCACAGCCTGTTTGACGTCTATGTGCTTTTGACCAAGGAACATCACCAGACAGAGCTCCTGAGCTGTAACCCAAAAGGAATGCTTGTGTCCAGTCACCTGTCCCAGGCTGTTAGCAAATGTGTTGCCTATTTGTCTTTAGAATCCTTATACCCTCTACACAGCTGCTATATGCTATCTGATGATGAATCTGAGCAGGTCTCTTGTAGTTTACTTTTCTGCTAAGTGCATTCTCAATCCATGTATGTTTCAAGGGAATAAGAGTTTACCATTGTTCATACTAAATCTGTTTTCAGTGTGAAAGTGCATTGTTTTGCTTAGCAAATAATTGTTAATGAAGCTGAAATAAAAGTTCTAAATTAAATCCAAATGCTTGTGATTATAGTAAAAGTAAAGGACAAAACAGTATGCTCACTGACAATTCTGAACCGGGTTTTACTGTAACTGGGGACAGACAGCAAAGGAATGGGATAGTGGTATGGCTGGGAGGACCCCATTTTGTTATTGTGCCTATATGGCCCCATTTGAATATAATCTGTTTCTATACATGATGCAGAGAATGATGATGCACACCACCACAGACACTGGCTGCAAGAACAGCCCCCAAAGTATACTGTTCAGCTACTTCAATGCCACTGCTAGCTAGCATTATGGTGCAGTCTCTTTCTCTGTTGTCTAAGAAATTACAGCATATAAACTTACTGGTGGGCATAGCCTGATGAGAAATTTTTTTAACTTTGCGAATTTCTGTGTTGTTTACCCTTATATGCATTCACACTTGGTCTCATTACCATAATGTTGCTCATTTTCATATCATTATACATTCATTTGCATAAGATGTTGACCACACAATTTCACCATGTTGCATGATGAAGCTACTGTTGTCACTGAATAAGCCCTACCCTGCATGTTACTACTTAGCATGAAACGTTACCTCATGCAGTGTCTTACTAATGTCTGAATCCTGGCCAAGGTTCATTTTTGTTTGTTTGTTTCTGTTTTGTTTTGTTTTTCCTGCCAAAACAAGTACTGATCCTTTTTTAAGTGGGATAGGTTGCTTGGGGACATCACTGTCTTTGTTTTTCAAGGACAAACACTTACTTTAGTTTTTAGAGAGTAGCACAAATACAGTGGGTTTACAGAATTTTATAATAGCTTTGATGGTGCACCAATAATTTAGATAAATTGCTTGTGACATTGTAAGAGTTTAGATAAATTGTTAGTGACTCCATGTAAGAGTATAGACATTTTTGTTTATGTACCAAGAGTGTACACAAACAACAAAAAACTGTGCCGTGTACCAGTTATCTGTTTTTATCACATTGTATATCTGGGGTCAGCCTTTAGCATAAATATGCATACATACATGTATAGAAAATGCATACAAACAACAACCAAAATATACCATGATGCCATCATGTAACCTTTTAAAAAGCTGCCTCTGCTGTTGTTCCATAATACCTACAACAGTTACAAAGAAGCACTAGCATGGAAAGGTGGGCCACACTAACAACAGTGCAGGCCAGTTGGGTTTACTGCATGGCAAGAGTGAAAACTCAAATGACATCAGTCACAGAACATAAAGCTCAGAAGAGATGTCAATGAACACTAGCATGCAAGCTAATAAATGAAATAGAAACTTTATGAACTGATCTGCACTCTCCTGTCCAGTACAGCAACCACACTGCTCTGCCATGTACATGGCTCTTTCCTTGGAGCTTTCTGCTGCATTTCATAGTTTTTTAACCGCTACCTTCTTCCCCCAAAATATTGGTATTTTTTCTAAGCACCAGGTATGCCCTCTCCTCCTGTACCACCTGTGCCAGGTAAATGTAGGTCTTACAGTTTGTAGTGCAGTGTGTTATTGCTACTATTTTTTTCTTTTTCTCCAGAAGAGCATTGCCCCACCAGTGTGCTATAAGGCACACACTGCCACCCTGTCGTGCACCATCCCATGTGACACAGACCCTCCCGCTCTTCCCCTTAGTGTGGTATGCACTGTCATAGGTACTCAGTACACCATTTAAGTGAATGGTGCACTGCATTACTGCTTAATGACTGTATACATTTCACACTACGTTGCACTGAGCATCTCATTGCAGTGTCACGTGATTCTTGCTGTAAACTGTGCCTCACTGCTGTTGCCACATCTTCTTCTATGGCACATCTAGAATGGCAGGAGTTTGAGAAAGTTATGGCTCTGCTGCAGATCATTTACTGCTTACTAATTTACAAAAATATCTTAAAGTCATCTATGAATATAGCACAAGTTATCTTCCAAATATGTTTCTGCTTAGCATGCATAATTTGCTGTGTTACATTTTAAAATTATTCCAGTTTGACTGTAGTTTGTATGGCTTATCAAGCTACAATTTTTAATGGCTTAATTGTTTTAAATTACAAATGTACAGACTGAGTTAGATGCAGTCCTTTGTGATATAAACAATGGAGTGTTTATTTATTTATAAAACACCTGTAAGGCTAATTCATATACTACAATGGTAACATTTCAGGGTGAGTAGGATGTGCAGCAGGATTCTGCATTTAACTTCACTGAAGAAAACTCACCTTATTAATGCAGTACCCAGGAAAGATATTAATCTTCACTGAAGGGAGATGATCAACTAAGCAGTGAATGGAATGCAGCCATTGCAGGGTCAGCATAGCCACTGCACAAGATTCAGTCAGAGAGTAGTGACAGGTGTTGAGTGGTTCCACTACAGTTCCATGACTCAAATAAAACATCTGAGAGAGAGATGTAGAGAAGATTTTCACATGCCATTTATCAGCATTTTGTGGCATCAGCGATTTTTGCCCCACCATGTAAATCAAAATGTCATCATATTAACAAAGCAATGCATTTGCTAGCATAATGAAAGTTATGACGGACAATGTTGCTACATTTAGTCCAGTCTGGTACACTGGAGTACATCTCTGTAACGCCGGTATTAAAATAACCACAAACAATACTGGCATTTTATGACATATGCACAGCATCAGACTACATGCTGTAGCAGTAGTTGGTGTAGTTCATACTTTACATGACACAGAATGTGTACAGAGTAGTTTGCTAGGCCGCAGATTCACTTTTATATCACAAAATACAAAGTAAGCCACTTCAGTAATGTGTCCCTAGTAAGACTCTATAGTAGAGCAATAGTGAACAAGGTGCCAGGTACAAAAGCCCTATACTCCATTGACAAGTGATCAGTAAAGCTCCCTGTGTAGTGCATGGAGGCTCCAGGAAGTACAATTAGCATGCTCAGCTACACTGGCAAGACAGTGCACTGCAGTTATGTAGACCTCATAGTGCTTCTGTACAGTGAGCAAAGGAAGCTACACATGGACACCTGTGGTCAGTAACTGAAGCTGTAGTTAAAATGGGAGCTAAGACCATCAGAAGGCATGCAAAGGAAAAGTAATAGCCAACATCTTTGTTGAAGGGATGCTTTTGGATGGGAACTGCCTGCATGAGGAATGTTGGAGTTTTAGCCATTTGAAAAGGTAATGAGTATATAATAGATATTCAGGGGCACGTTGGAGTATAAGTCATTTGAAAAGATAACATAAGTATGGGACAGACGTACAGATAGAATACTTGTGAGGAAGGGTGGAAGCTAAAACATAGTGAGCAATGACTGAACAGATACACATGGATCACAAGCGCTCCTTCTATTAGTTATTTCCATATGTTCATACATTTGTGTCAGCTATTGAAGGAACACAGTACCTGGCAATGCCTCGGGGCAGATGTGTTCAGAACAAAAGCTCAGCATAAGTGCACTGGCCAAGAAATGTGACTACAAGGCTGGTAGTATCAGTGCTATAAGACTGGCTCCTCACAGATCCACCATGTGTTTGGTCAGTCATTGCTTTAGTCAGCAGCTAGAAGTGCAGGGTTGTTTGTTCAAATATGTGGTTTAGCAAACAGATGTTTCATCATACATTTGGTTTGCTGAAAAAAGTAAGTGAGATATCTGTGTGTGTGTTTTTGTGTGTGTGTGTGTGTGTGTGTGTGTGTGTGTGTGTGTGTGTGTGTGTGTGTGTGTGTGTGTGTGTGTGTGTGTGTGTGTGTGTGTGTGTGTGTGTGTGTGTGTGTGTGTGTGTGTGTGTGTGTGTGCGTGTGCGTGCGTGTGCGTGTGCGTGTGTTTCATGTGAATATATACAGTTCAGTGTTAGAGTAATTGTTAGATATTAGATAATGGAATAGATTTATTGTGTGCATTTCTATGTGACTGCATGCATGTGTTCATGTCGTGAGTGTCCAAGTTATCTTATGTAGTGTTAGTGTTAGTGTTATGAGAAGGGTATTTTTTTTAAGTTCAGAGGTACATTAGGGTTAGGGACAGGGTTAGGGTTAGCAGGTATTAATCATTTGGAGCAGGGTGGCTATCTGGTTTTGCTTGATTTGGTCAGGATCCGTAATTCCCTATTAAGTTTAGCAAAAGCATTTCTAGCAACTTGAGGGTTAAATTTGTTTTTACATGCATTGTTTTTTTTTCCTTAGTCATAGAGCCTGTTTATATCAGCCGTTTCTCTGAAACCTATATTGGTTAAAATACAACAAACCAAATTAAAATGATGTTCATAACTATATATGTATATATTTTTAAGCATTTTATGTATTTGTACATGAGAAGTCTTATATGTATTAAATATCTGTATGTCTTATTTTAATTGAATTTTTGGTCAGATGATCTTGGCTGCGGGTCATGTGATGTCTTTTTGGGTGTATTTAAATGAATGTTTTAATGAACCTTATGTTAATCATTGAGAAAGGGTGTTTCCCGAAAGCTCTGTGTTTTATAAAGGTGTGTTTTATTCAACTGTCATCTGTTTTTTTGAGTATTGAGTTCTGAACAGCTGTTGATTTGCTTTACTATCTGTTGCTGGATAGTTGGATTTCGTTTAGCCTATTGCAGCCTTAATGGAATCTTTAAATCATCTAAAGTTCCAGTTTGAAAGAGAAGTGAATCCTTTACTACAGGTTTTTCCTGAAACATCACCTGCCATTGACAAAGTAACATCTACACCAAATGTGGACTTAATTGAGTATGAGTGTAAGTTACAAGTCTTAGAAAGAAAGGTGGGTGCTTATAAATGTCTCCAGTGGCAACGATTCAGTTTTTCTGCCTATATTGATAAAGGTGTGGTGCCTTGTGGACTCAGGGTACTAAAAATGCCCTCTTATGGCGACACCTATCCTGATTTATTAAAGCAATGGCAGTGTTTAAATCTTAAGTTAAGCCATGACTACATGGTATTAATGAATAATCACTTCCTGAGTGTAGAACTTGAACTGAAGAACGAAATAGTTTCTATGGAAGATGATTTGTTTGCACTACCTTGTTTTGAGAACATGCTCTCATCTTACCAATTGATGATGGACAGATTATCAGCTTTAGATGATAGACTGGAAGCAGTTAAAAAACGTAAACTAATCAGAGATATAAAAGATTTTCAGTGTGGTAATATCTTCAAAATGAACTTTTTGTTAATTCTAGAAGCAAATCTGGTGGCATAAGTTCTAATAAACCTCTTTTGGTAAGAAGAGTGCTTCCACTTTAAATGTTCATGTGGAGCATTCTGAAAATCATTGTGATGACATTATATCTCCTTGACTGGGGATGTGCCAGCAACATGTGAGACAGCAGACTTGAAAAACAAATGGATTAACAACGGATAATGGCTCAGTCAAACCAAAGTACTTCAAGCTTTTTCAATAAGCCCTTCCAGTTACAGCAGGCAGAACGAGTGAAGAAGCGTGTTGTTGGGTCTAGGTCTACCTCCAGAGGGAGAGCATCTCCATCGACACACTTGGACAATAAGAGAAAGAACTCAAGTCCTTTAAAACAAGTGAAACTAGCCAAGAGATAAAGGCAGGTATACTAAATCTATCCTCCATTAAATTAACAACTGAACATTGTTCGCTTTTAAAAAAAGGACTGGGGTTTATTCCTACTTGTGGTGATGATGTTGTAAATATTCTTACTGACTTGAAAATGTTCATTAGATCTATAAGCTTGAAATTGATCTTTAAAAGTGAAATGCAGGAGATGAATGTATGCAAACTTTCATACCTAATAACATACCGATTTTGACTGCTTTTAATGATTTGTGTGAGTATGAGTTGAGAAAGGCTTTTGCCTGTAAAAACAATGTTAAGAACTTTAATCTTACATATTTAGAATTTTTGGCTTTAAATGACTTGAAACATAACCCTAATATCATAATTAAACAAGCTGATAAGGGAGGCCTTGTTGTGATTATGGATAGACATAAATATTTTGATTCTGTCTTGAGTTTATTAAAGGATGTCGCAGCATTTAAAAGTATATCATATCTAGAGGTGAAAAAGTGTATAGCTTACATAAATATGTGTATTTATGAATTGCAGCTATCTTGTGATATTTCATTGGATTTGTTCCATTTTTTCACTGTGTCATGTCCGGTAATACCTCAACTGTATGGCATCCCTAAAGTCCATAAATCTAGAGACAATCCACCAATGAGACCAATAGTCTTGGGTAATGGTTGGGCTACTGAGCCTATTTCTTTATATTTACAAAAGCAATTGAATCCCCTATTGTCACATTGCTATGCTGTTCTGAAAGATTCAGTTGATGTTTTGAAAAATTGAAACATTGGCAAACAAATGTTACTGAGTTTGATACAACACGGCCTATATATATGGTAGTAATGGATATTACTTTATTTACTGTTATTCCTAATGACCTAGGTCTTGAATCAATATTTTAACACATTGTTTATGTTTTACAACTAGGCATGTTGAAAATATATGTATGTTACAATAATGTGTTTATGTTTAATGAAGAATATTATTTGCAGTTAACAGGCATAGCAATGGGTACCCCTGTAGCAAACACTTATGCTAATATAGTGTTACATGAATGGGAGAGAATACATATTTTTGATGGGGAGAGATATATGAATGAGAATATTAGGTTTTACCAAAGATTTGTGGATGATTGTTTTTTTATATGGAGAGGTCCTCTATCTGAACTCACAGAATTTGTTGATCACCTTAATAGTACTACTAATTTTTTAAAGTTTAAAATGGAATGTTCTAATGTTCATATACATTTTTTAGACATTGATTTGACATTAAATGGTGATACTATAACTACCTCTATACATAAAAAAGAAGTATCTTCTGGTAGATACTTACATGCATCTAGTATGCATGCTCCCCATGTATTGCAGGGTATAGTTAAAGCACAACTTATGCATGTAAGCAGAATGAATACTACTCAAGCGGTCTTTTTGAAACAGATGAATGAGGTGTGTGAGGAGTTCATTGAAAGTGGATACTCTAAATCCTTGTTAACTGATGTAAGAAAGGACATAGAAACCAATAGGAGTTCACTTTATAGACCTATTTTTAGTTTGAATACTGAAGATAGTTCTTCATCTGTTTCATCTAAAGATGAGAAGTTGAGGTTTATTACTTCCTATACCTCTAGATCACATATGGTTAAGAACATTATAAGTAAATATTGGAAAGTACTATTAGCACAAGATGACATTGGGGCACTGGTAGGCATGAGGCCATCCTTTGCCTATAGGAATAAAAGATCTCTAAAAAGTTTGTTATGTTATAAAGATTTTAACATTAATACTGATAATCACCTTATAGGGACTAAGACAGGTACTTTTTGTTGCTATAATTGCAGTTGTTGCAATGACATAGCTCCTATTACTGGTACGGATCTGGGTTCTAATAATAAATTTCAACATCCAGTAACCAAAAGGATATTTGTATTTCATCCTGTTCTTGTTTTTATGTTAGTTGAAAGACCCATTATAGAACACAAGTCAGAGATTAGAAGAGGAAGTGAAAACAATGCCCTTGGTAAACATATTAGAGAATTAGGTGAGGACCATAGGTTCAAATTCAGAGTTGTAGATATTGTGTATAAACCTTCCAGAGGTGGGGATATAAGTAATCTGTTAGATACAAGAGAATATGAATGGATTATACCTCTGACAGCTGATGTATATCCAGGTTTAAACACAGCCGTTTCTCTGAAACCTATATTGGTTAAAATACAACAAACCAAATTAAAATGATGTTCATAACTATATATGTATATATTTTTAAGCATTTTATGTATTTGTACATGAGAAGTCTTATATGTATTAAATATCTGTATGTCTTATTTTAATTGAATTTTTGGTCAGATGATCTTGGCTGCGGGTCATGTGATGTATTTTTGGGTGAATTTAAATGAATGTTTTAATGAACCTTATGTTAATCATTGAGAAAGGGTGTTTCCCAAAAGCTCTGTGTTTTATAAAGGTGTGTTTTATTCAACTGTCGTCTGTTTTTTTGAGTATATCAGGGTCCCACCAAGGAGGTTTATCTTTAAATCTGGCATTGTATTTACTTCAGAGGAGGACAGATACATTGCAGGTTTTAAATTTTCCACAGCTTTTGGGTTTCTAGTACCATGATCAGAATGGATCCCATTCCTAAGATGAAGTATGATTAATGTTCATGAAATTAGTATTGTTTCAGTTCTTGATGTTAGCCAGAAGTGCTCTTCATAGCACCCACAATGTGCCCAGTAATGACTCCTGCAATTCATACTGAGTTACATTTATTGATAGCATATCTAAAAAAGACTGTAAATTTTTTATGAGATACATTGCTCCTACTGCTATTGGAACTGTCTGTGTATACTTCTTCCACATTACCCTCATTTCTACCTGCAAATCCTGGTATTTTATGACTTTATGTCTCTCTGCAGGTAAGACGCTCTAATCACTGGGTGTAGCAATTTCAATTATTAATGTTACTTTTGTCTTCTTTTCATGGGCTGCTAAATCTGGTTTTCTCACATCTATTTTTGAACTGTTGGTAAAGGGTGATCTCATGTTATATAAACGTCATCCTTCTCTATAATGCTTCATTCACGATGATGCTTTGTTAGTTGATGCTCATATGCATCTTTGCGGTAGTTTACATGTGCATATAATTTGGAGGTAAAGTATTCTGCATAAGCAGTGGGATCACCAGATTGGAGGTTGATTTTGAATTTAGTGAAATCATCACTCAGGTTTAGCAGATTAGCCTTCACATAATTTCTGAATACATAGTTATTGGAAAATGCTTCTAGCTTTAGTCTTATGGTGAATGTGACTGATTCTGGTCTGATTTGACCAGGGAGGAAGTGACAATTGCTGGGGACCAATGCTGTCCCATACTGGTAAACACAAAGTCCAGGATTTTATCACCCCTCTGTTGGGATGTAAACTATCTGGTCCAAATAGGTTGTATTGAGGAAGTCAAGAAATTGTTATGCATACATGCTCGAGACTGTAAAAATCTTACATTTAATGGAGGGGTAGTTGAAGTCTCCTAGCTGAATGACTTTTGGCTTAATCTATAGGGACTCCATAACTGTTAAGTAGGGGCGTATGGGCAAAGGAGAACATAGGGGAATTGTATAGTTAGCTATGATATGCTAAGGGGTTTTATTAATAGTAAGCTTCACGTGGAGGGGTTCCTGGTTATTTTCTTATCTAAGAGGTCTGGATGTGATTTTTTTAAGGATATGGAGACACCACCACCACCTTTAGTGCCTTTATCTAGTGTGGTGGGCTTGACTGTGTAGTAGGTATTGAAACCTTGTGCTGATGGAGTACTCCCAGTAGTTCTGAACCAGGCCTCTGAGATGATGAATATATCAGTGTTTTCCAAGGTAAGGAGTGCTTTTGGGGATGGAAGGTTTTTTCAGCACCTTTATGTTATCTCAGTTGTGACTGACATTACCTAAAAAAGGCACTATGGGGAAATAAGGATTTAACCAATATGCAAAAGCCTTAGGAAGATCAGTACAGGCCAGTCCTGGCAAAGCATCACCTGCCACCTCCTCCGAAGCAGATATATATGTATGTAGATATATATATATATATATATATATATATATATATATATATATATATATATTGTATCCCCTTAAAATGACACAAGCTAAGGAAATTGCTGGAGTCAATAATCTTTTGTTCGTATTGCAACATAATTCTTGGTGATGGTAGAATGCTGCTCACTAGGTTTGTGCCTTCACCAGGCACATCTTCTGAGAGCCCCATCATGCCTCTCTTCATATGGTTCATGAAGGTAGATCTTAAGCCATTTACACCCACGTGCACTATGACTGTGTCATATGTGTACTTAAGGTCTATGGACTTGAGTGCATGTGTGATGTGGCAAATCCTGAAACCTGATAGGCAACAGACTGTGACCTTTCCCTTGCACAGCCTGGTGAGTGATGCATTAGTGTGTCTCACAATGGAGTAACCCATGACTAGGATGCTGGAATGTGTGGAAGTTTTCCTTATGGACTTTTCATATGAAACAATGTGACTCCTATTTACAGATAAAGAACAGAAGGACAGATTACTTGTAGTACACATAGCTATAACTGCAGACACAGATGGAAACTGATCTATAGATATGCAATGTGTGAAGGTAAACAGTTGTATGAAATGGCCTTCATTAAGTGATAAGTTATCAAAATATTTGTTTCTTTGACAAAATAAGCAACAAAACACTTTGAGGAAGTTCCTCTCCATAGTTGTAAGATTCTGTTTTTCTTCCATATGAACAATAGCTGGAGTCTACAAATTTCAAAATTTTGGAAACCAGAAACATTTAAAACTAATAGAAAACAAATGAGATTCATTTAGTTCTAAAGGGACACTGTCAATTAAAGTGAGCTACTGTGCATGCTAAAAATACTCAGGATGCAGTACCTCTATAGTCAAATGATGACACAAATCATTAGCTATTTTTTAAAATCAATGCAAATGACTATATGGGTTATGAAAAGTATACTCCTGATCATCTTTATACAGATTTTTTTGCAGACCATTGGTTATATGTATGTTATGGATCTATGAAATATATTGAGTGCAAGGCAAGAAAAATCTTAGATGGGACATAGTCCATTCCAGAGTATCACTGTCACAAAACCCACATAAACCTAGTTAAAATAGCAAGGCGACTTTTGGTAGGTAGGAGATAACAGGGCTATTCAAAGGAAGTGTGAACACAGGGACGACATGCTCACTCCACAATGTACGTGATGATCAGAAATGAATCTTTGACTCTGGAGTTGAGAGAGACAGTTAATACTAACCACTGTGCCTCACTGCCACACAGTGGTATGTATGTATCTTCATTTTTGTTGATAATGAAAAAGTGAAACAATGTAGCTAATAATTCACTAAATATTTAATGTATTCTAATTAGCCATGTATCTCTAGGTAAAACATCCACGTCCTATGGCTTGCAGGAATCAAAAAGACTAGAGTTAATATATCAGACAAAATACAATGTTTCATGTGCAATCAGCTTTTTATTTTCTACAAAATATTAATTATGTTTTTTTTGCAGAACAAAACCCCTTATCATTTTAATACTTTCACTCCGTTCTACAGAGATGTGCCTTTGAAATGTATTGATTTTTATTAATTATTAAGTATGGTAAATCATGTGTGCTTAGGACCAGTTATAAATACGGCAGATTTTGTTAGCATTCCAAAAATGCAACAAAGTAGTTTCAGCGAATGCTGGCAACAGAAGTGTTGTGTTCTTGCTCCCCCAGCTGGTTTGCTATAGAAATGGGAAAAAATGGAATATAGATTTTTTTCTTTATTTCGAGAAACAATGGTTTTATGTAAATGTTATGAGTGCTTGTCTACAGTGTGACTAAACATTGTATGCAAATATAAACTAATTAAATAATTATTCTAGTCTGTCTGCTATCCAATATATCTTCTCTGTTCCTTTTGCTAAGCAGAATTTTGTATCACCGTTTTCTTTGTAAGATGAAAATTATTTTAGTTTTGCACTGAAGTCATCTAGGGCATTGTTCAAATTCCAGTGCCATACTCATAGCCATTTGCTAGAAGAGCTTGTTATTGGAATTCCTGATGCTCACTACTTGGTGTTATATTTTTTTGCCTTGTTTTAATAAAACAATATTAAAATGCAATGTGTGTTTAATATTTCCAAAGCCAATGACTGCATAAAAGATTGCATGTTACATCTGTCATATCTTAAGCTATATTTTCTCTCCTCAACCCACCTTACTCATGTGTTCCCAACCTGCCACTGCCCCAGTACCACTACACAAGACGCTCACACACAAAGACACACACACACACACACACACACACACACACACACACACACACACACACACACACACACACACACATACACACTTCACACATAGCAACATGCACAAATTAACTCTATCTCCTACCCTAGCCCTTACTATAACTCTAAACTCCAAACACTCACACTCACACACACACACACACACACACACACACACACACACACACACACACACACACACACACTTACTTCTACCCCAAATAATGAGACTTTCAGTTTATCCTAAAGCTTCAGCATTAGAAAAAATACACTTACCTTCATGCAAGCACATATCACACAGCACAGGAAAAGTTGATATTCCCAACACTGACACTTCCATCACTCAAACACAGTATCCAAGAACATATCATTATGTCAGTTAACCTTGTCAATAAAAGTACATTCAACAAAGTTAACTGCAAGCATAGATAGATAGAGGGTGTATATTACGTTATCGAACTTTTAAAAGTTGGAAAGTCATATGGTCGACACCATATGATTGAACTTTTAAAAGTATGAACGTTTCAACGGAGATCTCCGTACAGTGCGGAATGGGAAGATTTCCCTTTCCTGCACTGTAGTGCAATCTCGGAGTTGATATATTTAAAAAGCAAGGGTGTGTGGGGGGCACAGCCCCCCATGTGGGGGTGCAGGGGTGGCTTATCCCCTGCTTAAAATGATCAGGTAGTTTTTTTCTGTTGTTTATTTTTTTTTTGACCATATGACGTTCGAACTTTTAAAAGTTTGATAACGTAATATACACCCATAGATGGATAGGAATATATAGCTATAGATAGATAGATTTATCTATGCAGATAGATAGCTGTATAGATGGCTTATCTTACATCAAATGGATACCATTTGGTCAACCAAAGCAAGTGTTTGGCATGTGTGCGACATCAGTAATTTCCAGGTATGGAAATACTCCCTTTCTCTGGGGATTGTGTAGGCTTTGACATAAGTATATCTAATTAGCAGGGGATGGGAGGTGTGCATGGAGTCCCCCTGCAAAAACAGTTGGTTTTGGTTTGGCCTACTCCAGGTTTAATCCTTCGAGCATGAGCAGTACTTATTGATATTCTGTTGTTTGACATTTTGATGTCAATGTCATGGATGTTGATCATCTTGTCTCTGTTTGATTAAATAAACTACACACACACACACACACACACACACACACACACACACACACACATATATGTGTGTGTGTGTGTGTGTGTGTGTGTGTGTGTGTGTGTGTGTGTGTGTGTGTGTGTATATATATATATATATATATATATATACAGATATGTGTGTGCATGTATATATATATATATATATATATATATATATATATAAAATGATTTATATATATATATATATATATATATATATATATATATATATATATATATATATATATATAATGATTTATAGATATAGATATACATACTTTGTGTCTTTGTGTTAGTGAATGAAACTGCACATCTTAGTTTCAAATCAATTTACATGCATTCAATAATGGGGGGGTGACTGATATATCCATATATCATGCCAGCATAAGTACTGACATGTTGTGATGTTAGACTCTGCATGAAAAGTGCTTGAATGGGATTACATCACTTCTTCAGGGCAGGAAACATCCCCAGATAAATATGGCTCATGGAAGAAAAATTATATTATATTATTTATTTATTTATTTATTTATTTAACATTTGTTTATTTAACTTTAATTATTAACTTTAATTATTTTAAATTAAAATTATTTAATTTAGTTAATTTATTGATACAATTGTCGGTTTCGGGGGATTGAGATGCGGCCAGACTTATGTCCTATGACTTGATGCCTGGCCTTGCACTCTAGTGACTATCGTTTTGTTGTTTTTGTTTTACATCTGACCTCACGATATTTATTTGGTCAGTATGTTAAAGGGATTTTATGTTTTATGATGTGTATATATATGCCTAGTTGGGTAGGTCGTTTATTATTCATCTAATGACTATTTTCTGGAATTCTATCTTTTATGATTGACTAAATATTGTCTTTAATGTGTGGACACTAAATTGTCCTATCAATATTTTGGCGCTCGTTGCACATATATTTGTAGTGAGTGATGCTGCCTTATGGTGAGATAAGAACTTCTTCACTTTTATCTTGAAAGGCTTGTTAACTTTGGCTACTCCTGAATTAATTGTAACTAATTGTAATGCAGAACAATTATTGTACTCAATTGGTGTAGCAACAGATTTATTGAATAATGATCCCGCCAAAAATACATGTATTTAAGTGTGGTGTTATTTTTTGCAAATGTATCTGAAGCATTTCTTTGTGTAATAAAGTGTTTTGGACTTCCACCGTGCATATTTGTTGGAACTTGGTTACTCTGAAGACTTTATATCGTGGTGTTACCTCTTACAATTGTATACACATCGTTTTTCATTTTGGTAAGAGGTAACTTCAGCTGAGAGTTGTTTCCTCTTTTTGGATTTGTTTATTTAACATAATCTGTATACATATTTATAGTATATACATAAACACACAACCATCACACACATGCACACGCATGCACACACACACACACACACACACACACACACACACACACAGTTACAGTAATGTAGTCCATAGCTGTAGTCAATGGAGTATACTTTAATTAGTCTTGGCTTGATCTGATATGGGCTGAAATCTCTAAGTGGCTGCTAGAACAGAAGGGGTTAATTCCTCCCCAGACGCTATGGGTTAAGGTTATAGATAGAGAAGGCTAAAACAGGCTGGAGCTATAGGAAGAAGGAAATTTTAAAACCCAGTAGCTGGAAAGAAGACAAGGGTGATTTTGGGAAAGCAATAATTTTCTTCTGTGGAAAAGAAGGGGTGGTATTCTGTTCTGTGTTATTTTCTTAGAACTGAGGAATGCTAAATCTTATCCTAGAGTTGAGGAGTGTTAGTTTCTGGGGAAACTTCTGAATGTAAGGCTGACTGAAGTATCTGAGTGCACATGTTTTGAAGCATTAGAAACTTTGCTATGCTCTGCTACTTATGGACCTGAAAGGAAATGAGATTCTTTTTACTGGTGCATGGAAAACTGACAAATATTTCTACAGCTTATACTTAAACCTGTTATGTGCAGGGGGAAAGTTTACTCGGTTCCGCCTTCTGGAAGAAAGAAAGCTGTTTAAGGACTGGTTTGCACTGGGTTCTATTACAGGAACTATATCCATTTCTGTTATGAGCTGAAATTAACTTGTAGCCTGGACACTGAAAGAAATTGCATTCCAGCAAATGTTTGGTTTAAAGAACTCATTGTTCTTATATATGTTTGTATGTAGAGTGAAGAAACACTGCTTTGAAAAATTGTTTTATTTTGTTTAAAAAAATTTAGACTAGGTGTTTTTAGGCCAAGAGGCCTATTATATATAGTGCCCATTTAGTGAAATTCCAACTGACTAAATCCAAGTGATTGAAAACCCATTTGGTTAAATCCCCATTTAGTCAAATTCTAGTATATTGATGCATCATAGTATCATTCGGTAAAACGAGCCCAGTGAAAAATATTTCATAAATAAACTTTTTTTGGGGGAGGTGCAAACTGTTACTACCTTAATGGCCACACAGCCTCCAAGAAATGAGAAAAGATAGAAGGCTGCACATAGGGAATTATAGCCAATGCACAGACAGAAGCCACAGGAGATGTGAGTTTGTGAAAAATACCAATCACACAGTTAAACTTTTTACATATGTCTACCTCTCTGTTACATGACTATGTGTATCTATGTCATATTTCACCAAATGAACTTTCAGCCAAATGGTCAAGTGGCTATTCAACTAAATGAACTTTCAAGGTTTTAGGTGTTTGTGCAGCCTTGACATTTTAGGAAATTACCTATTAGCTAGGGTACTGCGGTGATGGTGCTGCAGTAGCGTTGTCGCCTCACAGTAAGCTCCAAGAAGAACTAAACCCTCACTTAAAGACACTGTTCAATTTCAGCCTTACTACAGGATACGTACCCAAGGAATGGCATACAGCAACAGTGGTCCCGCTCCACAAAGGTGGTGCCACAACGGACCCCGGAAACTATCGCCCTATAAGCCTGACTAGCCTGGTCTGCAAGGCTATGGAGCGCAACATCATGGAAATCATAAACAGGGACATTGGGAACCTCCAAACACTGGATCCTACCCAATTCAGCTTTGTTAAGGGCAGATCTTGTCTGTTGAACCTGGTCGACTTCTTTGAAACTGTTACCAAAGCCATAGATGAAGGGAAGGTAGTCCACACAGCTTACCTGGACCTCGCAAAAGCCTTTGACACAATACCCCACTCGGGCATCATAAATAAACTCACCAGCTTAAATACCAACCCCTATGTCATTAGATGGGTTGCAAACTGGCACAGGGATAGAACCCACATGGTCAGAATTGCAGGTGCCATGTCAGACTCTAAACCAGTTACAAGTGGCATCCCACAAGGCTCAGTCCTGGGACCTCTCTTGTTCTGTATATATTTCTCCAAGGTACAGGCTAACATGGGTGGACTATGGCTGACAAAGTTCGCGCAGACGACTGCAAACTGGGTGCCATAATTGACTCTCCGGCTGACACGAGAATCCTCCAAAAGGGTCTCACAGAGACGGATAACTGGTGCCAGAGTCATGGCCTAAAGCTAAATGCCAAAAAGTGCATTGTCATCCCCTTTGGGAAAAACAAAGTGCCCACAAATTACCACATAGGTGGTAATCCATTAAGTATGGAAGAAGTAATTAGGGACCTGGGGACCCAAGTAGATAGTAATCTCTCCTTTGACAATCACGTTGCCAAAGTAGTTAGACAGACCTTCTATATAGCCCACCTTATCATGAAAGGGTTCACATCTAGATCAAGAGAGGTCATTGTGCCCCTCTACTCATCACTTATCAGACCCATAATTGAATACAATGCCCCATTTGTGATGTACCTTACCCGACACCTGCAGCAACTGGCAAGACCCCAAAAGTACCTCACCAAGAGGATCAAGGGACTCAAACAGATGTCTTATGCACTTCGGCTAAAGAAACTCCAGCTCTACTCAGTTCAGAGGCAATCTGTGTCTGACGTATAAAGCCATGTCCAACCCAGAATTAATGGACATGCTCTACCTCAAGAAATCCAAATCCCTTAGAGCTACATGCTCCAGGGACTTGAACCTCAGCACAGAAATAAATAGGACATGCTGGAGGGACAGATTCATATCCCAGAGGCTCCCCTCACTCTGGAACAAAATCCAAATCCATATTAGGCAGAGCCCCTCACTGACCCTATTCAGGAGAAATCTTGACGAGTGGATGGGAGATCGTAAGTTTACCCCTGGGATCTCTTCTGTGTCCCTGCTAGACAGAGGTACAGTAAACTAACCTTAATATGGCTACCTTCTGTGACCTACTATACAGAGGCACAGTCAACTAATCTAAAAGGGTGGTGAAAGCCAAACACACTCTGGCTAGGCTTATAAGTGCCCTAGGGCAGATAGCCTAGTATCAACCTATGAACCTATAAGATGCTGTCCAGTTTGATTCTCAGCTAGAACGTCTTCTGCATGGAGACATGCGTGAATGGGCATACCTTCATTGAAGGTTGTGCATCAGAGCTGGCAACTCGGCACGTAAAAATCTACTGCCCATCATTAGCGGACCGGAGTTCCGCTGTGGCGACCCCTAACTGGGAAAAGCCGAAAGACACAACAACAACAACAACCTATTAGCTAGGGTAGTTATGAGTAATGGGAGGCAAGTGCCTTTGTAAGGCAAGGATACAGACAAAATGTCGGAAGCCAAGAAGTCAGAATGTCAAAAGGACTCGGGAGGTCATTTCTGCAGGAGTTTGAAAGAGTTTACAAAAAGTCTGCAAATCAAGTGTTAGAAATGGCCAGTGGCAGAATCAGAGGTGAGAAGCCATATTTCCCTGTTAGAGTCATAAACCAGAGAGGAACTTTCAGCTTATGTGTTAAGGTAATACCTAAATAATTGTTTTTATGACAGACTTTTAACTGCACTAGTTGTTGGTTGTCAGACACACTTTTGGTGTGCATGATTCTAAAAGACTTTGCCTGGAGTTTCCTATATATAAATATATATAGATGTGTGTGTATGTGTACATACACACACATGCATATAAATATATCGGTTTACTATCAACAACTTCATTTGCATTTCATCGACCATTAGTTGATGGAAAGTACAGTTTCAAAGATGCACAATACTATACATGAATACAATGAATCCATAATAACGAATGAACAGTGTGATTCGTTATTATGAGTTTGGCATTGTGCATGGAGATCACAGTACAGTGATGATCAGGGAATTTACCCTTTTCCTCACTGTAGTACAATCTCGGAGTTGGTGTATATAATTTGCAGAGGGTGAGCAAAACAGTAGAAATGTGTGCTGGTGAGGTGATATTCGCACAGCAGATTGAATGGAATATCCTGGGTGTCTGATGTCACCTGCTGCTATGTCGAATAATGTCACATGTAGACATCGGGGAAAGGATATTCAACATGTGAATTCAAAAGCATTTTCATTTCTGACATTATGGGCCATTATTTTGAACAAACAAAATGCAAATCAAAGTTCTGATAGTAAATTTATATATATATATATATATATATATATATATATATATATATATATATATTGTTGGTCTTTCGGCTTTTTCCCGGTAAGGGGTCACCACAGCAGAACTCCGGTCCACTAATGACTAGCAGTAGATTTTTATGAAATGCCAAGGTGCCAGCTCGACGCCCAACCTTCAACAATGCTACCCAACCACGGGGAGGACATGCAGACTCCACACAGAAGGCACTCACAAGCCCAGCCGAGAATCGAACGGGAGAACCTCTTGCTGTGAGGTAACAACGCTACCGCTGTCCCACCGCGAAAGACGATATATATATATATATATATATATATATATATATATATATATATGTATATATATAAACACTTTGGAATCTCGAAATACTGAAATGTCGAATTACAGTATCTTGAGACCAAATTGTCAAATCTGCAGTTGCGCAAAACTGCAGAATATCAAACCCGGAAATGTCGATCCCGTGGTACTGATGGAGCGTTAGGTAAGTTTTATCTTTTTTAAGGGTTTTGGGGATAGTTTGTGTGTTTGTGAGTGTGTTGGGAGTTTTAGGTGTGGGTTAGGGTATGTAATTAAGAGTGTTAGTGTTTCAGTGTTGAAAGTGGTGGTGTTTGATGTATGTGATGTGTTTGTGCAAGGGGAGTGTAGAATGTGTGGTGGTGGGTTTTCTGTCTTTTGGTGTTTAATGCGACCTCGGAGTTAGTATATATATAGCAGGGTGGTGTGTGTGTTTTTTTTGTTGTGTTCTTGTGTGTTGTTTTGCTTTGTTGTAGTGTCGAGAGGTAGGTGTATTTGTGTTTGTATGTGTAGTGTAGTGTTTTGTTAACGTTCATGGTTTTGAATTTCACAGTTTTGGTTTTCAGGTTTGTGAGTTTTTGGCTTTATAGTCACGAGATACTAAAATTCAATATTTCAGTATTTCGAGATTATAAAGTGAATATATATATATATATATATATATATATATATATATATATATACACACACACACATACATAAAGAGTGTGTCTGTGTCTATGTGTGTGCATTGTTTTCACATATAAATATGTATATAGACACACAACATATGCACTAATTCACTAACAATAACTATATAACTAGGAGACATTTTCAGCAGGAATATTCTCTGCTATAAAACAACCTCTTTTCCTGGATTTTTCAAGAATAGCTGTAAAGCTAGGACACAACTGCAAATCTTTCTACTGCTGAGCAGAATCCCAGGCAGTAGGCAGGTAAGCCCTAGGTATGGAGAGTTACAAGATCTTCTGTAATACAGCCATGCTAATACCTGTCTGACCTTTACAATGAGCTTTTAGCTTGTAGTGTTTAGAGAAAGTATAAATAGTAGTTCCAGTTATTACCTCATATATGACTTGAGTAGAGAAATTCCTAAAAAATGCTGCAGATGTGCCTGCTAGTGTTACAAGGTGAGCATGAAAAGGGTATTAAATTACTATTGTGGTACTTATCATAACAACAGATAATAAAATGGCCAAAATGTTTTGACATTTCCTTAAAAATCAGACAAATCTTCCCTTTCTTTTCATGAAGAAGACATATTTTGATGAGATTTTTCTGAAAGCAAGAGTTTTTCTAGTATAGTACCTGAAGTGTCTGAATAAATGTTCTTCAATATTCTGTTGGTTTAGGTAAATCAATAGTAGTTGAAGCAATTTGTTCAAAGAAACAGTGCTCATCACTGATGGCATAAATGAAGGATTAGTTTTAAGTGATACCTTCTAAATGAGATGCACAGTGTGTGGAGAGTTACATGTATGTACTTGTGGTGCATGAATCTACTGGTTCAAACACAGTCAAGTTCCTGAAAAGTGATGTGTTCTTCAGGGCTTTATATGGAAATCTCGTTTAAGAAAACATGTTACTGATGATTACGGATCAGATGGTGGCATACCTCTCAACTGTACAGATTTTCACAGAATGTCCAGATTTTTGGCTTATATTTTTGACCTGTTTCTTCATAAAATTTGGGGTTTTCTGAAAAATCACTGGGTTGATCTGAGGATTGAAGTCACTAAATAATAACATACATTTGAGTTTCAGACTTCATATCCTTCAGAAAATGTATGCTAAAACAAACCTGTTACTCTAGCAACTTTCTAAGTTTACAAACCAATAAACAGGAATAAAATCAAGAAAATAACTCAACCTCATCAGAAAAGTTAAATAGTAACCATTTTCAAATGCAACTGCTTAAATAGATTTGGAACTAAGTCACAGGGGTGTTACATTTAACTAATCAGTGCTTAAAGGAGTATGTATACGGACATACATTTTACTAGCATTGCGGCATTATTTGATGTATATATTCATCACTCAACAACTATTTTAAAATGTAAAATAAAGATGTAAAAATTAATCTTTATACTTGTATGTAATATGCTAAAAGTTTTGTCCTTCGCATTAGATGGCATTTATCTTACCCAGTTGCGATTACACCTATTCTACTAACATAGCCCACCAGACTTCCACTTAAATCCTAAGTATGTGGGCAAGTTGTCAGTAAAAGCATAAATAAACAATAAAAAGTAACTATAAGTAACTATATACTATAACTATAAAAAGTAAAAATCTATTTAAGCAGTTGCATTTGAAAATGGTTACTATTTAACTTTTCTGATGAAGTTGAGTTATTTTCTTGACGAAAAGTGGATTTTATTATTGTACACTTAAAATAAATTATTTTATCCATTCTATTTACGTTACGTGTGTGGATATAACTTGGCAGTACATTGTGGAGTGCCCGGGATTCGTGCATTTTTGTTTTGGAACTTTCTAAGTTTATTAGAGCAATATTTAAAATATGTACCTACTTTGGGGTCTTTGTCCCCCCATTTTGGCAGGGTTTGTCCAGATTTCATGTGCTAAAAGGTTGAGAGGTATGGATGATGGAATGCAGGAACCTAAGCTGACACTGCAGAACAAATATCTGATGTATGCACATTTCAACACGACTTGCATGGCAGCTTCCTACCATTGTACAACAATATCTATATCAGCATAAGATCGACATCAGACATATCAGAGAAATAGGACAGTTATGGAGAAAGTGCCAGACTAGCGCCACTTTGGTTGTTCACAAACCCAAATGCTATGATTCATTGTTACAGTGACTTTCCCTACCCTTCTCCAAAATGGATTGCATATCATCAGCTGGTTAGGCTTTTTGACAGTTCAGCATGCTGCTTTAAATGCACGTATAAATACCAGACACTTACTTTCCCATTATTGCATAACAGGCACAGGCAGCCCATGCCATGGCAATATTTTTGGGCACTGAAGTCAGTGAACATGTAACTTCCTCAGAAGTAACCTTCTCATCAGTGCTGCAGTTTGTCATAGTTCCACCTGTGCATAAAAAAATAACTGATACAGCCAGATAAACACTCCAGCATTGAACCTGATATCAGAAAATGCAGGACTGTTCTGAAAATAACATAAGTACCTAAAGAAGAATTGAGTTCTCTTCTCAATGTACATTATTTTCATTATGGACAGGCTGTTTCAATGTTTTTCCTTTGTTGTTTAAATTGCTGAGCCTTGTGTGTCTCTGTGCTCCAGCTAACTAGGCTGCGCTGAGCTGTAACTTGCACAGCAGCAAGACGCAATGCACTCAACAGATGTGAGTCTCTAAAACTGAGCCCTGAATTCACCTGTAGTGTTCCTGTATTATTCCCCCACACTTACAACCATGACCCACACCTTGAAGTTGTATGGCACGTCATTCACTACATTGTACAGAAAATTCCATATTATCATCAGGACTTGACAGAACAGATTAGTGCCTTGCTGCTCTAGGATGTGCCCAGTGTGAAATAGATACATCTTCTTCTTATGATTCCACTTGTGGGTAATCCCCCCAGCTACATGCACTGCTGGTATATAAAAGTTAATCCTCCTGGCTTCTCTGATACTTACCAGCTTATCCCTTTCACACCCTACCATGTGATCACGGGTTTACAGACTACCTTTATACCCATCATTACCAGATTATTGGCGCTAGACATTTTGAGGCAGTGTACTAAGTACATCATGCACACAGTGGAAGGTATAAGTACGTATAAGTCTGGAGGCTAGCCTCTCATCAAAATAAGCTGTTAGTACCCTTAAGGTTATCAGTAGCCACACTCACCTTACACCTGCATAACACTCACAAAAATAAGACTTCTTATGTGGAGCCACTTAAAAAAAGCACAGTTTCTGTTTTTCAAACAAGATGGTTGATGTGGTTCAGTGCGCATTTCTTTGATCTCTGTATTGCTGTGCTGTCTGTTGATCACTGTATACCATTAATCATCCACACCCAAGTCATTCTCGAGATCACAAAAACAAGCTGAGTAGAATGAGTCCACATTACCAACCTTGTTGATCTTGACTTTCCAAATTTACCAGCTATGACCACCATGAGGCCTTCCCAGGCTTAATGTCCATACAGTTAATGTCAGAAGTTCTGCCTTCACACTGGCATTCCTCATGTGAAGACAAGCAACAATACATGTGGGAGGATGGGCGACCTTGAAGGTGTCCTGCAAAAAAAAGTTCTTCCTTCCCATGTCTGTTTTTTATGCTATTGATGATGCAAGCAAACCAGTGTAAAATGGTCACAGCTAAGCAGTGCCACTTGCCAACCTACTATTTCGCCAGTCTGCCATCTGGCCATCCAAACCCTTCCCAATCATTATTTTATCCAGACAGCTATAAACAGTACTTTTAAACTCAGCAACATCCATTCTTCTCCCTTCCAGTCTTCCTTCCCATAATATAGGTGGGAGATACAGAATGCAATGAATATTTCTCATCAGATATTCAGTGCCAAAATAATGAGGTTTAACTATCACACTGGAATAAAGCACATATGTTATTATTTTACACGTGTGACTCATTACATATAGTTATATTAATATTTGGACTGTATCCCATTATAATTTCTCTAGAAAAATATATATCACAAATCATCCATACCATAGTTTCCTCTCACAGCATAATTTAAACTATAGCAAACAGTAACAATGTTGGCCATAAAATTAATAACAAGAATGTTATAAGCAGGAATCTAGTCATAGCACATTATAAGGTTCCTACAGCTGCTCAAAAGTAACAGCCAGAGAAGCTAACACAAAATTAAGAAAAGCTTCTAACTGGAAAACCCATTCCAAATGTAGTACCTAATTTCTAGCTAAAAGCATTAACATCTTTACACAAGAATTTAGCCCAGAGTAACAATTACTTATATGTCAATCCCAAACAGACACCACCTTGGTTAACAACAGGAAAAACAATACTCCTCCTTAAGTGTGAATCTGCAAGCCATCCTAAGAACTACAGGCCAACACTTGCCTTCCGACAATATACAAACTATATACTGTAATTGATACAGACATACTTCATAGTCATTAAAAAAAATCTGAGTTATGGCAATGCAACAAAAGGGAAACAAAAGCAAGTCATATGAAACAAGGATAATTTGTTGCTAAATAAAGCCATAAGAGAGAACTGCAAAAAGCTGAGAATTTAAGTATGGCATGCGTTGTTGCCTCACAGTAAGACGTCCTGTTCGATTCTCAGCTAGACCGTCTTCTGTGTGGAGACGTGTGTATGGGTGTACCTTTGTTGAAGGTTGTGCATCAGGGCTGGCAACTCGGCATGTAAAAATCTACTGCCAGTCATTAGAGGACCGGAGTTCTGCTGTGGTGAACCCTAAAAGCCAAAAGACCCAACATGCTAGATTACAAAAAGCATTTGACAGTATCCACATTCATGGATAAAGGACTACATATAGATGTGTAAGATACAACCTAAGTTGATCAATTAAATGTGTAAGATACAACCTACATTGATAAATTAAATTACAGTGACCATGAAACAGTGGCAAACCACTTTTCAGTTGAGCCATGACAAAGGACAAATTACTACTCAGGAATAAAAATTCAAAGGGGTATACTCCAGAGTTATTCTTTCTCACTGCTGCTGTTATGTCTTGCCCTTAACCAATTAAGCTGCTTACTTAACAGATAAGGATATTGTAACAATTTGGCTCCCAGAAAACAACTTTGTTTAAAGATTTCTCATCTACGTTTTGTGGATTACTTAAAACTGTATACTTCATCAGATAAGGAGCTGAAAGCACAACAACAAATGGTTAAAACTTTTTCAGATGTTATAAGAATGACATTGATAAATGTGAGAAAGTAACACTTAAAACTGGAAAGCTGCATGAAGAAAATATGAACTTGCTGAAGGAATGTTATATGAAATAATTTGAGCAAGAGGGTCTATATAAATGTTTGGGAATAGATGAAGAATCAATAATAAAACATGAACAAATGTGAATAAATCTCAGTAAGGAATACTTCAGAAGACTAAAACTGATATTGGAAGCTACCTTTACATCTAGGAATAAAGTCTAAACTATAAATCAGTTTGCTCTTCCTAGTCTAACTTACAGTTTTGTGGTGATGGACTGGCCCCAAAAATTATTGCATGTATTGGAAATGAAAACAAAAAAAATGTTTCATGCTTATCAAATGATATAGAAAAATCAGTGTATGCAAAAATTACATACTCCTCATTCTGAATGAGGTATGGGCCTCCTCAAAACTGATTACATGTATAGATCTGCAATCTAGTAGTGCATACATAACTTCTGACTTCATCAGGTCCAAACATAGCGAACCTTTTAAAAAAGTAGGGCAAGATGTCTAAGATGACATCTTTGCTTATTTTAGCAGAAGCATTTCGGTGTAAAGCAGGAATGGAAATCAGACCAGAAGTAAACAAAAATCAAGTAGTAACTGAATGTGTCAAAAAAACAAAATAAGAATATATGAAGAAAAATCAGATGAAAAGGAAAGAAATGTGGAAAATCCATAAATATAATGGCAATTACAACCTCTTGTTGATGAAAATTTGACACAGGAATGGTTAAATAGAGGTGAATTGAAACCAAAAGATGAAAGGTTAATAATGGTGACTCTGGATAGTGGACTACGTTTATGTTGGTTTACAAAATCCACTGAAAAGGTGAGAGAAACAGACAAATGCAGGTTCTGTAAAAAAGAACTGGAAATAGTTGCACATCTTTTTGGTGGTGTGATACACTCATGGTAGCACCCTTAAGTTATCAGTACCAACACTCATTTTACATCTGCATAACTCTCACTACACACTGAAAGACACAATAATGTGGCAAAATTATTGCAACGGGATTTGTGCAAACACTACAATATAGGAGTAGCTGAGAATCATTGTAAATACAAGCAACAAAGTATTACAGAAAATGATGACGTGTATATCACATGAAATAACCCATTACCAGCAGTTCAAAATACGAGAAAAACAGGTAGAGTAGTTCATGGAAAAAGGCAAAAGTAGCATTGATCATTGAAATTGCAATACCCAGAAATTACAGCGTTTTATGTACAGAGAGACATAAAAATCACAAAATTAGGATTTGCAGGCAGAAACGAGAGCAATGTGGAAGAGAGATACCAGATAGCTCCAACAATAGTAGAAGAAATGGGTCTAATAAAAAAGAATTTACAGTCATACTTAGATATGTTACCAAAACATGTAACCCCATATGAATTATAGAAGGACGCAACTCTGAGCACATTGTGGGTGCTGAGAAGAGGTTTCTTGGCTAACATCAAAGACTGAAGCAATACTAATTTCATTAACTTTAATTGTACTCTGATGTAGGAATGGGGCTCACTCCTATCATGGTATTAGAAACCCAAAAGACTTGGAGAAATTAAACTGAGTTCCATAAAATGAAACTAAAGTTACACCACAATCAGTCTTACCCCTGACCATCTATCTTTGGCACTCCAGCCTTGAATGTGTTCTCACTACTACTCTGAGGCTTCAGTCTTCTCAAATTTGAATGATCTTAAATCAGGTATCACCTCAAAATCATCCCCAGGTCTTGAAGGACCCTTACCTAAGAACATTTCTGGCTTAACATAATATCACTGCATTAAACTAGGCCTAAATTCAATAGTTCTACCACCACATCTTAAAGCTGTACCCCATTTTTCTTATACTGTGCACTTGCATCTTAAAATCCAGGTCATGAATGACCCAGCCCTTTTCTCAGAGTGAGACTGTTCAAAAGGTCCTATTTCTAGTATCAGGGGTTCTTTTACCATGATATTTCAGCTTTGGCCACTTGAGAGTAGCATTGCTATGTACATTTATTTTATTTTTGTCTTTTATGGAGATTTACAATTTAATTTATATTTATATTGTAAAAATTTGCATCTCCTGATAGTTTTCAATGTTTTGGTTGGAGTGTAAGATATATTATGATTTTACACAAACTCAACATTGATTTTGATGTATTTTAACTGTTTAACCTATTGTTTAAAAAAACATTTCTTTTGTATATAATTATGCGATTTAATTAATTCATTTATAAGTGTGAATTGATTATTGAATTATTGATTTGCTTGTAATAAAAGGAGGTATTTCATGTGGGGAAGCATTTCTGATGAAGTCTCAGTGCTACAGAGATGAAAAACGTGGTGATAAAGTTAAAGCATTTAATGTGCTGTATTTATTTTCTAAAAAAAATGTTTTGGTTGCTGTGGATTCCAGAGCCTTTTGTCTGCCTTCTGTACCTCTTCAGTGCTGGTTTTTATTGTGGCTCAACAGGTAGCAACTTCACAGTTGATTCTGGATGGTAATAAAACTGTGGGTTCTATTCCCACTGCAGATATTTGCATTTATTTCTCAAATACTGGTTTTGCTGTGCAGCAAAAAGGGGTACTGCACTCTGGAATGTGCCAACTTTTGAATAAGACATTAAACCAAGGCCCCATCTACCTGAATGAGTGGTAGCTCAAGTAGGTACAAAATATCCCTTGGCACTTATCAAAATGACTAGAAGTTCTTTATTATTATTTACATATTTACAAATACATTTACATTCTCTTTAATTTACACATTAATACATTTACATGTTTTCAAGACACTCAAGTAGCTTAGAGGGATAAAGCCCTGACTATAGCCAACACCACAAATGTTCAGCTTTGCTAGTCCTCTTAAAATGCAGTTGCCACAGTGGAACAGAAAACAGAGCCAGAATATAGTAGTATTAAGAACAATTTAATAACACACAAATGAATGGTTAAGAGGTTTTGCCCATTATTCCATTGAACTTCATCAGAACTCTGAGTACGCTTAATATTTAATGGCCATTTTTTTATAAATGACACTTTTTGTGTTCCTGCTTTTCATATTTCTTGCAATATTTCAAGCATGTTGATATCCACTTTTTTAACATCTTCTTTTATCACATCTTTGTAGTAACCATCATATTCATATTTTATCACATAAACTACAAGAAATGTTTTTAAAAATCCATTCTCAAAACTTTTGGATCCTTCCACATTTCACAAATATATGTTCTAATTATTTACAGTCATGACACAGCCTTTCTTATATAATCTTATATACATTTGACTCATAACTGAAAGTTTACATAAGGTCAAGCTCTACAAAAAAACTTGACCTGGAAGAAAATCCTTTAATGTCACCAGTCTTCCTTTTATAGCCTCCTTTGGCTCATCTCCCAAATTGTTCCATGGCTCTACAAAATAAAACTTCATTATTTTCTCATCTATTTCCTATGATATTTCTCTTCTATAACCCCTTCTACTTTCCACAGCATTATCTCTTCATTTTCTGTTTTTGCCATCCACTTTCCTATTTTTATTCTACCCCAGAAAATGTTATATTTTTACAAATTACATTTATTTGTACATTCTACTGATGTTGACTCATTTTCTAAAGTATACAAAATACATTCACTGATGTCAGATGTACAACCGGATTAATCAACCCTAATCCCCTTTTTATTTTTCAACATACAAGTCGCCCCCCTTCCTTAAATGGATTCAGTCTTGAAACCCACACTATCAAAAAATCACCTTCAAAATGTCCTTTTTTCCAACAGAATATAAACATGCTATCTATATAATTACATTTTTCTAAGCCTGCTATTTAATTTCTTTTGTAATACTTTTATCAAATCTCAGTCTTAGTATTGACACTTCTGCTGTTGAGAACTATATTCCTTCCTATTTTCATAACATCACCTAGACCCTCACTCCTCCAATAACCTTCCCACTTCCTTTATTATGTCTTTTATCCATTTTTTTGCGAACATTACATTGTCTGCATAAGAAAACATCACTGGAATTTCCATTTTCTTTCCAAACAAATATCATATTTTATTAAATTTGATCTCCACTTGCCATGATATAGCATTAATTAACATAGTAAAACACACTGCACTCACTGGGCATCCTTGAAAGACTTCCTTCTAATATTAACTTTCTCACTCAGTCTCCCTTTAACAACATCCTTACCCAATTTTGAATAATTTAACTATTTATCCTTTAATGTGTGTGTGTGTGTGTGTGTGTGTGTGTGTGTGTGTGTGTGTGTGTGTGTGTGTGTGTGTGACTGTGCAACCTTCCATAATTCTGTACTCTACACTATCAACACCCTTTGACACATCTCCTATCTATCATGATCTACATCTTGATTTAACCAAATCTCCTGGCTTTGCCTTCCTTTAATCCCATATAATTATTCAACATTGATCTTATTTAAAATTTTATTACACCTTTGTTATATGACTATCAAAAGTACTTTACAATCTACATTATTTAGTGTTGCAGGTTGCTAATTACTGGTATCCTTTGTATCACCTTTATCCTAATAAATTGTACTACTCCCTCACATATCCCACTGCTATGTACTCCTGCATTCATGCATTCACTAAGAACATGTGTAAATACATTTTCTACTTTTCTTTCTTATCCTTATGCATCCTGCAATTTATGCCATCTATTCTTGGAACTAAGTCTATACTGACTACTTTCAGTACCTCATCCAGCTACTTCATGTTTAGTCTTTTTTTTTCAAAACATTTAATTATTCTCCATACTGTTTCACATTCCATTCAATTCTTTTGTCGCCTTTTTTTCCTAGATGCATGCCTCTAACTTGATGTACAGCCGAAAACCTAACTTCTTTTTGTGTATTCTTAATCCTGTCTTCACCTCTCATTACTCTTACTAATCCTTCCTCATTCATTAGACATTTTACCCAAAAGGGGATACTTCCCCATTTTCCCCTTGAAATAGTACTGTTGTTTGTATAACTGCAACTTTATCCTTTTTTATCATTTTCATATAGTTCTGTACTTCCTGTAAGAATAACAGACTATTTTCACCTATTTTCCATGTTCCTTAAAATCTTCCTGTATCTTCTCTTTTGCCACTTTCTTTCTTATTTCAACCTATGCATAAATTTTATAATTATCATTAAATAGCTGTCACCATTCTGACCACGAACTATAAAAATCCTTCATCATTAAATTATCATTCCATAACTATTCTATTGTCATTTGAAGTACTTCATGATGCAACACATCACTCTCATCTTTTTATTCTATTTTATCTTTTCACAAAACATTGATTTTCTGCCACATCTACCAAGAAGACAATATGAACTAAAAATCTTGTAACAGTAATCCCTACATGAGTGTCTTCAAAATCTTTTGATACACTACAGTAATCTATTTTTTCAAAAGTGCTCTAAAATAAGTAAAATTTCTCTTTACCTATATGCATTTGTCCTGCTTTCAACACTTTCTGAATATTTAACATCAGATGAATGTTTCTGCTTTGTTATCTTTATATCACACGTTCAATCTTCCATAATTATTATAGGCCCATTATTACACATGACATTATTTTGTCAAATAAAATGTCTTTCTTTTTTGGCATTGTATTTATATAGATACCAGTTATTGTATACTCACAATCTATTATTTTATGAACAGTAAAGAAACTATCCCTGGCACTACTACTACTGTATAACATTTAACATCTCTTCTCTGCTGTTTCTACTAAAACAGCTACTCACAAACATGTATCTATATACAAATTCTATACAATCTCATTTCCCTTAACTTTTTCCATTTGTATTCCTTCATTTTATTCACTACAGTAAGTGTCTAACACAATTATTTCATCTTGATATTGTTTCGTACGCCATTCCAAAAACACAATGTTTTTATTGAATTTCTAATATTGTTAACATTAACAGATAAATCTTGTCATTTCTCAGTTCATTTTCTTTTGACTTTAGGTGTTTTTTTTTCTCATCCTAACTTTCTCCTTCTCATCAATAGAGTTCTTTTTATGGTGTTTCCTACCTCCTTCTTCTTCAGTTTCTTATTCTGACTTCCCTGCTTTATACAGTGGTTACAATTTATTTTAGTAGCAATGTATTCCTGCATTCCTATCTGCACAGCCTCCAATTCTTGCTTCATCCCCTTCTTTTTCTTTGCTATTGCTTTGTTCTTCTGTATTGTGCTCCTGACCATCGCATTCCTCAGTATTCCTCTTTTAAAATTTTCCAAGCACCCCATTACTTTTCACAGTCACACTCATCTATTCATCTTCCTTACAATCAAACTAAAAGTCATAAGTGTTTTACATTTCCTACATTCCATTTTACAATTTTGCATCATGTATCCCCTTTCCCAGCACTGCTGACATCTACTTTTGTCATTTTAACTAATTAAATTAGTGTTTTCCCCTAAAAAGAACATGTTTTCAGTTGTCTGCAATACTTTAAACCCTTCCTTCAACCTGCTATAAACACAATAGTTGGCAAATGCAACACATTTTCATTTTCAGTTTTCAAAACAGCTTCAATGTCCCATCCCATTTCATACATTTCTATCATCTTGCCACTTCTTGACAAATTTCTTCCACGAACGACCTTGGTCTGTTTCAGCTACTTCATCAGACTTGAATTGAAAATCAACTTTTTTTCAACACTATTTGCATTCTTTGCCCCATAACAAAATAAATCATTCCATAGATATTAATTTTCTTTTATTTATAAACATTAAAATGTATGTAACAGTGCCGGGGTTTCAAATGTAACATTACAGAAAGTCTTTCTTCCTAAATGTACGAATGTTTAACATTCATTACTTTGAAACCTGTTAGCATTTTTGCCACATACAAAATATCGTTAACACAGTCTTTCTCACTTGTAACTCTTATCATAGGATGACATTTCTTATCAACCTGCTCAGTCTTCTGTTTTCCACAACTGTTGCATAAGTTCTTGACTGATCTGCCAACTGCATGCTTTCGACTGTTGAAGCTGCATGTTTTCACAAATACTTTCTTGCTGCAGCTCATCCAGACATAACCTTTCCACTACATCTCCCCAAGATAGCCAGAACCCTTCACAAGATCTTCTTTCTGTATCAGTTTGAGCAAGTGGGCATCCTTAATTCTTCTGGTTTGAATTTCCATCAAATTAATCACTTCTTTGCCTTCCAGTGTTATAGATGTTATATCGGTCACATGATACAATGAGTATAATAATGACAGGTTCATCTCCACTTCACTGCACTACTGATGTCACCCCATCCTACAGCACATTACCGATCACCTCCAGTTTAATGCTTTCTTCTGTAATAACCAGATTCAGGATCTCCTTTTTTTCTTAAACCTAGTGGCATTGCAGTCTCTGCCATCTTGAACCCTTTCTAGCAGCCTTCATTATATGACCAGGAAACACACATGCAAGTAGGGGGAGTTTCCCTATATCCTTGTGAAATTTCCCCTAATCAGTATGAATACCACCTTCGGCCTCCCCTGAAAAGAGGCTACTGGCCTTGTGGGATTAAGCCAGTCAATGAAGTATAAAATAGAAAAAAATAGTCTATTGTTTTATTTTTTTGCCTTTCCTTGCCTCAGCAGTGCTCTCCAACATGGCTTAATATCCCAGTTCAGTTAACAGGCTGTATTTTAACAGAGTGATGGTGGTCTCAGTGTTTACAGCATATCTAGTGTTAAACTTTGCACTTATCCTGAAGCTTATCAAACTGTTAGTAAATATACTCTCTAGAGCCCAGATTCACTGAGCCTGGACTGAATTTGTTGAGTCAATGGCAATTTTTCTGGTGTGGTTTGATAGAGGTATCTGGTCTACAAGTAACTTCCATCTGCAATGGTTTTGATACTGACTTAAATCGATGCCCTTTTATGGGATTGACCTGAATGGCAATATGGACTTTTTTTTTTAATTTAAAGAATATTACAACAGCTAGCAGCTGAAGTCACAACTGTTGATGATACAATTTTCTTTGCATGTGTTTATCTTGTTCTGCCCAGCCCGTTTCTCAAATTCCAGTGCAGATTGCTGCAGCCTTGCCTTGTCACCATAAGGAGAAACACAATCTGAAGGTAAAGTGTCTTGAGATTTATGTATTGAGCTTCTCCATGCTTTCAAGGGGAGGAGATAAACCTCAGAATTATGGCAGCCAGAAATATTTCAAAATAAAGAATTCTGGGGCTAGGAGACTGTAAATGTTTGACGTGAAATATATTAATACTTATAGTAAAACCCATCAGTATAAAAGTTCTGCGTAGTGATTTGTTTTAATGTTTTGAATTTATTATGCTAATTGAAGTTGTGTGAATTGAAGCCTAACTGCAAAAGTGTCAAGAATAAACTGGTTTTGAATAAATGTATTTGTTAGTAACAACCAGTTAGTGTTTGGTTTTGAGACCAGTACCTTATAGCCTACATGAATTAGGTACTCTTGCCCAAAGAAGTTGCTGGTGCCTGTCAGTAATAATGTACAGCAAGGCTCTGCTAGTCATTTAAAGGTTTTGGCATGAATACCCTGGCAACAGCTTATTAACATTTTGGTCCCAAGTCTGAAGAATTCATTGCATTGTCTTTAGGGAACTGAGGCTAAAATGGAGCATTTTATGAGGTCTATCAAAACTTATTTAAGAATCCTCAATCTATCTTAGTTCAAAATTAAAATATCAAGGGAAAATCAACAATGGAAAAAAAATCAGCTAACATGCACATCTATATTACAACCAGTTTGCAGATGATTGCAACCAAGGAGCAATCATAGAACCCCCTTGTCTCCAAGATATTAACATCTTACAGGAAGGTCTAACACAGACAAATGACTGGTGCCAAAGCCACAGCATAAAATTCAATGCCAAGAAATGTATAATAGTGTTTTTTGGGAAGTAGGCCACCCAGATAAACTACCATTGATAAAACAAACCTAATACTAGATGCGATAGTCAGGGATTTGGGGACTCATGAAGATAGTAACCTAGCTTTTGACCAACATGTTTTTAAGATGAGCCAAAATGAATGGCAACCTCGGTGAGACCAATAAGCGTACCAGTCACTTAATCCGTCAAGCGGAACACATTTATTGACAAAAATACAAAAACAAAAAGTGAATATAAAATGATGTTAAGCGCTTTCACTCATTAATTAGAGCTTCTTCAGAACATCTTTCACTAATGCAAAACACAGTTTAAATACTAAAATTGGCGCCAAATGATGATACTTCATATTCCCTTTCTTAAAGGAATACCACCATGTTACATACATATTGCTATTTAGTATATAACCTAGTTGTATGTAGTACAAGAACCTAGTAATTTATTGTAGTGTGTGATATTAACATCTATAATAACTTATCTAAAAATAAAATAATGATATAGATATAAAACAATATATATACCTATACATATTAAAAACATAGCTTAATGTAATTTGATATAAATTAATAATCAATTCAAAAATGCATACAGACCTACTATAGATATATGATATATGATATTATTAGTATAAAAGTTGGGAACATTATATTGATATATAAATTATTATAAATGATAAAAATAAATAAATATTTATGTATATATATGAATAGAAGTTTATATATACAACCACTAAATCAAATCAAATTCATTTATCTAATATCCCATTCGAGAATGGGTTTACAAGAGATAAAATTGTTTAAACCTGGGGGGTTAGCTACATTGAGGTAGAGCTGCCACCAAACTTCCTTAAAACTTAATAATTTCTTTGCATCTCCACCTTTGGGATTACTGGAAATTGTATCCAAAATCCCAAATTTAAACTTATGATCAGTGCCCATCTTCTCAACATGCCTATATAATGCATTATTACCATCTTTCCGAGATATACTATAAATGTGGTCATAAATTCTCTTCTTAAAATTTCTTTCAGTTTTTCCCACATAATAACTAGGGCATGTCTCACATGTGGCAATATATATAACCATTCTAGTATTACAATTTCCTTCCTTCAACCTTATAATTGTACTAAAATTATTAAAAATGCTTAATTTATGTGCTTCAAAAATATACTTGCATTGATTGCACTTGCCACACTTCCTTGTGCCCTTTGATATCCGGTTCATCCTTTGGTTCTTAGAACACCCCTGATCATTGTTATTGTATTCAAGGAGTTTCTTCATATTATCCCCCATTTTGTATACCACCCCTGGTTTACTTCCCACCACTTTACCTATATTAGGATCAGAGTCCACTACAAACCAAAATCTATTAATAATTTCCATAATTTTGTCTGACATTGGATTATATGTTAAAATAAAAGATTTTTGGTGTGTATTACTGTCATTTCCCCGACCAGTGGGATTGGATTCCTTCTTGCTAAACAAACCAGATCCTAACAGGGGTTTGTATTTTAAACCCCATTCACTTAACACATATTTTCCTGTGTTTTCCAACATGGATAATGGGTAATTCCGATCCCTGAACAATTTAGTAATGAATTTGATTTCTTCCTGCATGACCTGTAAATTAGAGGTCATGCGGGCAGCACGAATGCATTGCCCCTTGAAAATATTCTGTTTCCTTTTTGTGGGGTGGAAACTGTCATATGCCAAATAATCATTGGAGAATGTCTTTTTCCTGTGTATTCTGGATTGTAGGTTGTCATTGTGCACGTATATATAAGTATCCAAATAAGCCAAACCCTCATTGTTCATACTATATGTAAATTTCAAAAAGTTGCTACTCATATTCAAAAATTCAATGAAGGTGTCCAATTCATCTTTGGAACCACCCCATAACATTTAAATGTCATCCAAGAATCTAGAGTAGTGGAGGATTTTGCTAAAATGCGTGCTGGGGAATAAACATTTTTCCTCCCAATCAACCATAACCAAGTTCGCAAATATGGGGGCACACGCTGCTCCCATTGCTACACCACTTGTCTGTTTAAAATGTTCTCCTTCGAAGTATACAAAATTGTTATCCAGAACCATAGTCATAAACTCCATTATAAGACAGATTTCATCCCATGTTAAATTTATATATTTTCTCATACTATTACAAAATGCATCCAATCCTTCATTTTTGGGAATGCTAGAAAACAGATCAATCACATCAATAGTGACAAAAAGATGTTCTTTCTTCCATGTATTTACGGGATATTTACTTAAAAATTCCCAAGAGTCTTTTACCATGTAGGTGATATTGTTGTATATTGACTTAAGTTTAATATCTATGAATTTCCCTATATAATATGTTTTGGAATATCTTCCTGACACTATGGGTCGAAATGGGGGGTCAGAAGTACTTTTATGTATTTTAGGTATCCCTATAAAACTTGCCATAGATGGAAACTTGACTTTCACGTAATCATATACTATGTTAAATATTCTTCCATCTATTAGAAATTCTTCCAAATAAGAGTCAATTCTGCGATGGAAAATATTCACTTCATTAATAGAAATAGATTCATAATTCCCTGAATCATGAAGTATATCATACATCTTCATAATATATTGCAGTTTGTCATATATGACCAACTGCAATATATTATGAAGATGTATGATATACTTCATGATTCAGGGAATTATGAATCTATTTCTATTAATGAAGTGAATATCTTCCATCGCAGAATTGACTCTTATTTGGAAGAATTTCTAATAGACGGAAGAATATCTAACATAGTATATGATTACGTGAAAGTCAAGTTTCCATCTATGGCAAGTTTTATAGGGATACCTAAAATACATAAAAGTACTTCTGACCCCCCATTTCGACCCATAGTGTCAGGAAGATATTCCAAAACATATTATATAGGGAAATATTATATAGGGAAATTCATAGATATTAAACTTAAGTCAATATACAACAATATCACCTACATGGTAAAAGACTCTTGGGAATTTTAACAATATCCGTAAATAAATGGAAGAAAGAACATCTTTTTGTCACTATTGATGTGATTGATCTGTTTTCTAGCATTCCCAAAAATGAAGGATTGGATGCATTTTGTAATAGTATGAGAAAATATGCAAATTTAACATGGGATGAAATCTGTCTTATAATGGAGTTTATGACTATGGTTCTGGATAACAATTTTGTATACTTCGAAGAAGAACATTTTAAACAGACAAGTGGTAGCAATGGGAGCAGCGTAGCCCCCATATTTAGAACTTGGTTATGGTTGATTGGGAGGAAAAATGTTTATTCCCCAGCATGCATTTTAGCAAAATCCTCCACTACTCTAGATTCTTGGATGACATTTATATGTTATGGGGTGGTTCCAAAGATGAATTGGACACCTTCATTGAATTTTTGAATATGAGTAACTTTGAAATTTACATATAGTATGAACAATGAGGGTTTGGCTTATTTGGATACTTATATACGTGCACAATGACAACCCAATCCAGAATACACAGGAAAAGACATTCTCCAATGATTATTTGGCATATGACAGTTTCCACCCACAAAAGGAAACAGAATATTTTCGAGGGGCAATGCGTTGCTGCCGCATGACCTCTAATTTACAGGTCATGCGGAAGAAATCAAATTCATTACTAAATTGTTCGGGATCGAATTACCCATTATCCATGTTGAAAACACAGGAAAATATGTGTTAAGTGAATGGGGTTTAAAATACAAACCCTGTTAGGATCTGGTTTGTTTAACAGAAGGAATCCAATCCCACTGGTCGAAATGACAGTAATACACCAAAAATCTTTTATTTTAACATATAATCAATGTCAGACAAAATTATGAAAATTATTAATAGATTTTGGTTTAGTGGACTCTGATCCTAATATAGGTAAAGTGGTGGGAAGTAAACCAGGGTGGTATACAAAATGGGGATAATATGAAGAAACTCGCTTGAATACAATAACAATGATCGGTGTTCTAAGAACCAAAGGATGAACCGGATATCAAAGGGCACAAGGAAGTGTGGCAAGTGCAATCAATGCAAGTATATTTTTGAAGCACATAAATTAAGCATTTTTAATAATTTTAGTACAATTATAAGGTTGAAGGAAGGAAAATGTAATACTAGAATGGTTATATATATTGCCACATGTGAGACATGCCCTAGTTATTATGTGGGAAAAACTGAAAGAAATTTTAAGAAGAGAATTTATGACCACATTTATAGTATATCTCGGAAAGATGGTAATAATGCATTATATAGGCATGTTGAGAAGATGGGCACTGATCATAAGTTTAAATTTGGGATTTTGGATACAATTTCCAGTAATCCCAAAGGTGGAGATGCAAAGAAATTATTACGTTTTAAGGAAGTTTGGTGGCAGCTCTACCTCAATGTAGCTAACCCCCCAGGTTTAAATGATTTTATCTCTTGTAAACCCATTCTCGAATGGGATATTAGATAAATGAATTTGATTTGATTTAGTGGTTGTATATATAAACTTCTATTCATATATATACATAAATATTTATTTATTTTTATCATATATAATAATTTATATATCAATATAATGTTCCCAACTTTTATACTAATAATATCATATATCATATATCTATAGTAGGTCTGTATGTATTTTTGAATTGATTATTAATTTATATCAAATTACATTAAGCTATGTTTTTAATATGTATAGGTATATATATTGTTTTATATCTATATCATTTTATTTTTAGATAAGTTATAATAGATGTTAATATCACACACTACAATAAATTACTAGGTTCTTGTACTACATACAACTAGGTTATATACTAAATAGCAATATGTATGTAACATGGTGGTATTCCTTTAAGAAAGGGAATATGAAGTATCATCATTTGGCGCCAATTTTAGTATTTAAACTGTGTTTTGCATTAGTGAAAGATGTTCTGAAGAAGCTCTAATTAATGAGTGAAAGCGCTTAACATCATTTTATATTCACTTTTTGTTTTTGTATTTTTGTCAATAAATGTGTTCCGCTTGACGGATTAAGTGACTGGTACGCTTATTGGTCTCACCGAGGTTGCCATTCGTTTTGGCTCAGTAGTTAACTTCACGTGGATTTTTGGATGTTTTTAAGATGGTAAGAAAATCATTCTATGATAAGAAAGGGCATGGCATCTAGGTCCAGAAAAGTCATTGTGCCACTGTACTCATCCCTCATCAGACCCATTATTGAGTACAATGCCTTTTCGGTATGTACCTGGCCAGGCACATGCAACAACTAGAATGTCCACAGAGGTTCCTCACAAAATGAATACAGGGTGTAAGCACAATGTCCTATGCAGATTGCCTTAAAGCCCTATCTCTATACTCTGCTATCTACAGACTGCTGAGAGGCAATTTATGCCTGGCATACAAGGCATCCTTCTATCTCGTTCTGATGGACCTTTTGCATATCTACAAAATGGAAAGCACCAGAACTATTAGATCTAAAGATTTAAACTATCATTGTGACTTAAATAGGACATGTTGGAGGGACATGTATTTATCACAGAGAAAATCCATTCTCTAGAATATTTTTCCCATCCATGTGAAGCCGTGCCCTTCTCTAACTGTACTCAATCACAATCAGGGCCAGTGGATGGCAAACTGGACATTCACCTGTGGTATGACACTTGTGTGTCTGATGGAAAGACATAGCCATTTAAACATGCCCTAACATACATCCCTTACAATAACCTCTAAGGCACGATACATTTGGGTTGCATGGCTAGACTTATAAAGACCCTAGTGGTTACAGCCTAGTATAAACCTATGAACCTCTATCAATCTCCCACTATCCCCAAAAAATTATTCACTTGATTTACATAAACAAAAAAATAGTAACCTCATTTATATGATGTTACTTCTGAGTAATAATGTATAAATTATTTCCAGCTATTTACACTCACATCTGCACTATACTTGTTGCCAAACTAGATCACTTTTTTACTCAGCAGCCTCCATTGATTTACGTTACCTAATGTAATCATCTCCTTATTATGGTAATCATGTCCTTTTTATGGTCAAATGCTCTTGGGTATCCTAAAAAGCCTGTCAATGACATTTGCCCAGCTTTGTTCATTTTTTTATTAAGTCTTCAGAAGAAATGTCTGAGGGTTACCCCAGAATGGATTATTCAGACAAGGCAGTATTTTATTTATTATACCTGCAGCATGCTTCATTTACTCTATACAGATAATTACACCTGGTGAAAACAATTGACTTTCCAGCAAACCTCACTTCCATCAGCTCGCTAAGAAAGTCTAAAAAGTACTATGTCATATTCCAATGTCATATTATTATACCTGTTCCACATTCATTTACGTTCTGATTAATTTTTAACCACCTGGGTAACTTACATGCGTTTCACACAGCTATAGCACATCTTCTAATCAAGGCACAATCAACATATGAGCCAGAATGAACCTGAGCTGACAAAAACAGGTCACAGAGTTAAGCCTATGGGCTTCTGGCAAGCTTCATCCATTAGTCATGGGTTTGATTTCCTCAGTCTCTATTTTCATACTGTGTGGCTCTGAGTAAGTCAGTTATTTACACCAGTGCCCCAGGATCAGCTAAATAAGACACAGTAGTGCAGGCTAGCAGGTTTACCCAGCTAACCTATCTTAAAGGTCCCTTATTACAACAAAGAAAACATACAAAAACAACTCTGAACAGCCATCACCCCCCCCCCAATCAAGTACAAAGTATAAGTTTCCAGCATACTCTGCAATACATTTTCTTGCACCAGTCTCTCTCTCCCATGTGATTATTTCCTTATGTCCTCATCCAGCCTGCCATAGATATGTCTGTTCATGACAGATATGGTAAGAATGCGTGGCCTCTGCTTGGATAGCATTTGGCTAATGGTTCCAAAATAGATAATCACATTTTTAGAAGATAAACCTCTGCTTCTTTGCTATAGCATACATTGAGCTGTTGCTCCCAAAACTGTAGCAGTTTCTCTTAGTACCGACTAAACTGCTAGAACCTGTGCTGTGTATATCACATAAGTATTCATTATGATCACAATAAAATAACTCTAGAATTTTACATAGCTAAAATGTTATGCGCATGAATCTATAGACAATCAGCCAAACTGAAAATGATAAAAGGCATGTTCACCTAACTAGAAGCTCATAGTTTAACCGTCTGTTCCAAAGTCCCAGATTACATTGGATGCTAGCTATAATCTTAGAAGATCCCAGAAAGTCATGTAATGTACTGCTTCAGGAGTGACTCAAGCATACATTCTCAGACACTGTTACAGTGAAACTCCATTGAAGCACAGACAAGTCCTTGAGATTTCTCTACATACGAAACCAATTCCTGAGCTTCCCCCTGTCAAAAGGCATATATTGTGCTGTAAAGAAGCAGATAAGCAGAAGAGGCCCCCCAGCACACATCTCTTTCTACATTACCACCATCACAACAAGTCCAAAGCTCATTTATGTGACCGTTCTTTAGAATGTCAAGCTGAGTGCAAATGTTCTAAAATTCCATGGCATCTGGAAGCCATCCATGTTGTTTCTCTTCTTCCTCTGTATTGTATTTAGCACCTGTTTTATAAACTACAAACTAATGTCTCAACCATTTTTATATCACCCTCTTTCACCTGTGCTTATAGTATACCGCTACATAAAGAAGTTAGTCTAGAGGTCCAAAAAACATAAAACATTCCCATTGACTCTATTTCCATACCACCTAGAAAAACATCTATCTCTGATACTTAAACAGTCAAGCCTAAAGAATGTGATATAGCACTGTTTAAATAAATGACTCTGTTACATTATGAAACCTGTTCTCTCATCAATGCACCAATCCAAAGACAGACTATAATGTAGTTCAGCATTATTCTCAAACCAACATATAAATGAAATATTTTTTTTCTGGGCTTTGTGTATTGGCATTATTTTTGCTTATTCACACCCAGGACATTCGTATTCATTAGAATGTTTACTTCCTCTACATTTCTATTTCTGTCAGCAGTGATTCCCCGTTTCATCCTGGCTGTGTTTTATTGTATAATGTTGACTTCATTTTAGGTTTATAGTCTCATACTGGGCTATCAATCTGCAGTCTATCACAAGCTTAGCCAATAACCAGAGGTCAGAATCAAACCCTGTTCCTTGTGTCTTTGAGTTAAAGGCCTTAATTATTATGCCACCCCCTCCTTAGTCTATTTATGACCTTCTCAGAAAGACCATATGGTACACGTTATTAAATCATCAAAGGACTTTGCCACATCCAGGTAACTGAAAACAGTCCAGAAAGCAATAAAATGCATACCACTGACAGGCTAAAGTGTTGCTGTTATAAAACATGAAAATAAAGTCTTCCCCGTGCTTTACTGTATGAAAAGATATTCATTACACCAATCATTTGTCTTCACACCTCACACATGCTCACAGACTCTTAGGTTCCTTTTAGTTTCACTTCTCAGTT